>NW_004444447.1:28685-31143 GCF_000243295.1 Trichechus manatus latirostris | reverse complement strand
TAATAAGATATCATCTTTGTGTTCCTTGGGCACAGCCTATTTCTTCATTTAGTTCTCTGCTATATTGGATCTGCTATTAAGTTATTTAGGAAAATTGTCTCTATGTCAGTGAGCATGACCCAAGTGTTCTTTTCTTGGGGTAGCCTTATCTGTTGTTTGTATCAAGGACAGCTAGTCTGTTAAAGTGGTTGAGTGATTTACCATTCTTTAGTGTGGTTTGGAAGAGTTTACATAGTATGGTGACTAGTTTTTCTTTGACCATTTGATGTAACGGGCCTCCAAACCTGGCTGGTCCTGGAACATTTTGAGGGTGTCTTGGATTAGGGCTACAGTTTCAGTTTGTATTATTCGATTACATTTTTCTGTTGCTTTATGGACCAATGTACAATTGCTATGAGTCAGAATCGACTTGACAGCAATGAGTAGAATGGGTAAAAATTGTTCTCTTTCAAATTTGAAGGTTTCTAAATTTTATTATAGAAATTCTCAAACATATACGGCAGTACAGAGAATGGAAAAATGAACCCAATATACCTGACGCTCAGCATCCATAATCCTCAATAGGTAGAAGCTTGTTCAGATTAAGGTTTACTTATTAATCTGTCTATTGGCAGGAACACTCTAGAGATGACACCGTGCACTTCCATTAGGAGATATATAATGTTTGCTGTTTCCCTTTGTGGTGACATTGGCAGTCCCTGAGGATCATCACCTTTATCCATTAATTCATTAGGGGCTACAGAATGGGAATTCTCTAATTCTATCATACTTTTGAGTTTATTAACTGAAACAATTCTATAGCTAGAACCTTTACTTGTCCTCCATTTGTTATCCTGATGTAATGGTAAAACTTATTTATAGTGTTCTCTTATAATCTTTAAATCTCTTCTGAGTTATATTATGTACAATTGTATTTATATAATATCCCTTATTTCTATTTCTTTCTTTTGTAACTGATAATATTTATAAGAATTAGTATATAAACCTTTTTAAAGAATGTCTTTCATCAGATGACTCTAAGAACAACAACAACAAAACCCAAACCAGTTAATTCTGACTCATAGCAACCGTATAGGACAGAGCAGAATTGCCTCATAGGGTTTCCAGGGAGCAGCTGATGGATTCAAACTGCTGACCTTTCGGTTAGCAGTTGACTCTTAACCACTGCACCTCCAGGGATCCAAACCAAACCCGTTGCCATCACGTCCAACTCATAGTGAACTTCTCCTAATTCATCATGTTTGCATCTATCCTCATTATTTTCTCCCTTCTAATTCTTTAGATTTAATATGCTATCCTTTTTCTAGTCTTAAATCATTTGGATGTTTTCAATATTTTTATGATAAATCTATCTAAGGCTATACTATCCTTCTGAGTTCCACTTGGACGGCTTCCCCCAGGTCATGCTGTAGAACGTTATGTATATTGCTCAATATTTTTACAAGTAGACTATATCTTTCTGTTTTTAAAAGTTTTAATACACATACACACACACACAAACACATGTGAGTGTAAACAATTATATATGAGCAGAGAAACAGAGATTTATTTAGTTTCAGGGTTAACTGGATATTTAGTCAGCGCTGGGCACTTCTGGTTATGGGTAGTGAGATAAGGCACCCTTCACCTCCTTGTTGTGAGTTCTGGGGGATTTCAGGTGTCAACTTTAGAGTAGTAAAAGTGTGCGGGCCCAGGCCCTGTCAACAGTTAATATGATAAGGCCCTGAATGTGAACTGAGTGGTCTCCCATCCAGAATGGGGGTTCCCAATGGCACCCATTCTGTTACCTCAGTAAGTCCCAGGCAGGGCTGGCAGGCTGCAGTCTAACTCTTTCTCTTAATTCTTCCACAGAGTTCTCAAAGAACAGGCTGAACAAGAGAAAAGTAGATCAGGGCCCCCGTGGAAAACTGAAGAGGTGTCCTTCATTAAACTCAAGGTGGAAACCTGCCTGCTGAAGGGGTGCACACCCTCTCAGCCTCCCTCTTCCTGAGAGCCCATATCACCCGCCCGCCTGCCCATGATCCTGCTTGCTGTCGCTGACCAGAGTCATCATGCCTCATGATCAGAACGGCGATCTCCAAGTCTTTGAAAATCTCAACAAGGCCCAAGGTGAGACCCAGGTATTCGAGGGCACTCAGGCCACTTTAGTAAAGGAAGGAGAACCCCCCTTCTCATCTTCTCTTCCTATTGGGAGTGGTCTCCAGATTACCCAGAGCTCACATGCGGCTGTGTCAAGCAGCACTCCCCAGGAGCCTCAGAGGGCCCCATCCACCACCATTACTTCTTCAGGCATTTATTGCAGAAGATCTGATGAAGGTGGAAACAGCCAAAATGGAGAAGACCCAAGCATCTCCCAGGCTCCAGCTTCCACTAAGAGCTCACACCGAGATCCTCTAACCAAGAGGGCAGGTTTATTGGAGCAGTTCCTGCTGTACAAGTATAAAATGAAACAGCCCAT
>NW_004444447.1:19169-26432 GCF_000243295.1 Trichechus manatus latirostris | reverse complement strand
TCAGGCAAATAAAAGGACTCTGTAATCAAAGTTGAGTCCCTGGGTGGTGCTAATGTTTAAGCGCTCTGCTACGAAATGGAGGCCGGCAGTTTGAACCCAGTCAGAGACGTCTAGGAAGAAAGGCCTGGTGATCTGCTTTCAAAAGGTCACAGCCTTGAGAACCCCATGGGTCTCAGTTCTACTCTGCAACACACGGGGTTGCCATAAGTTGGAATCGACTCAGTGGCAGCCATTTTTTATTTTGGTAGTGAAAATATAAAAGCAGGCCAAAAGCAGCAATGTGAATCTAAGAATAAATAAAAATTGCAGGATTATCTGTAGGTTCATTTGCCTAGGGTCCTGCTACACCTAGCCCCAGGGTTCCTTGAGAGCTGCTTCTTCCCAGGGGCTGGTATATTTGTCCAGCTCCACTCTATTCCACATTATAGCACCCTTCCCCGGGCCTGCCTCACTGAGCCCTCCAGCCCACCTCAGGAATCTAACCAGCTCTTCACTGCCTTCTCCTCTGGATGCTGCTCCTGCACCCAGTGGAACAGACAGCCCAGAATCACCTGCCCTCCCCCTGACTTAGAGCATCTAACTCCCTGGTCGTCACTTCATTCACCGTGGACGTATATCATCTTTGTCTTCCTGTTAGTGTGGTAACTTGGAGATTTCTTTCTTTTCTTCTTTCCTCCTTTTCTGTGGTTAGTTTTCAAATGTTGTTCCTTTTACTAGATGCTTCAGATAGCTTCTGAACACTGTATAAGTTTTTAAATCACTTTGGTTACTCATTTATTCCTATATATCAGGTTTAAAAGTAGGAGTTTTTGTATTTTGTGAACCAAATTGTGAAACTTTTCATCTTATTTTGTGATCTGGAGCAGAATAACATGGCATTGGATTAGGTATTTCTGTGGGAAATAGGAGATAACTCAGCAGTACAATTGTTCGGATCAAGAAGTAGAGCCAAATAAAGTAAAAGAGGACCATTTCTTGTCTTACTATTATTGTTAATCTGCTGTTCTGTAAAATAAAATGATACATACTGGATGGTTGAGATTGTGTGTCAACTTGGCTGGGCCGTGACTCCCAGTGGTTTGGCAGTTGTATGATGTTCTGATCACTTCCGTGATGAGATCTGATATAATGTGATCGCCTCCACGATGGGATTTGCTGTGAGTAGCCAATCAGTTGAAAGGGAGTTTCCTTGGGCGTGTGGTCTTCATAGAATATAAATGGACATTCTGACGAGGTTCCTGGGCTTTTGCTCCCTCTGCTCCTGGCTCTGGCAAGTGTTCCAAAGCTCTGTAGCTTCATGGATAAGTACCCGGAGGCACCATACTCCACCACTAAACTGTGGCCAGAAGGCACTCAGCTCTCTTGCTCTGTGGCTTGGCAAGCCTGGCTTTACCGGATAATTGCCTGGAGGCACCCCCCTCCTCCATGAAGCCTCCTGCGCCAAGGCATTCAGCTCTCTTGCTCCCTGGGTTGGCTCCAGCGCCCTGTGGCGCTAGTCTCCTCATTCTGCTGCTTCTTCTTGCCATCTGAGCCATTTCCAGTGTAACAGCGCCCCGCACCTCCTGAAACCTCACCAGAACTGTCTTTGATGTCCATAATTCCACCAACGGTCTCTTCAAGGCAATCTAGGCTTTTACTACTAGTCACTTTAAAACCCTTATAGCCTCTTTCCATTCACAGTTTCCAAACTGCTTCCACAGTTTAGGTAGTTCTTAGAGCAGCACCCCTCTGTTCCACTAACATATTCTGTCTTGGTTATCTAGTGCTGCTATAACAGAAATACCACTAGTGGACGGCTTTATCACAGAGAAATTTATTCTCTCACAGTCCAGTAGGCTAGTAGTCCGAATTCAGGGTGGCAGCTCAGGGAAAGGCTTTCTCTCTCTGTTAACTCTGGAAGAAGGTCCTTGTCATCAATCTTTCCCGATCGAGGAGCTTCTCAGCACAGGAACTCTGGGTCCAAAGGGTGTGCTATTCTCCTGGCACTTGTTTCTTGGTGATATGAGGTCCCCCATCCAAATACTATCCAAGCCTGACCCTGAACGTGCCAGATCTCCTCTGATCTTGGAAGCTAAGCAGGGCCTGGCCTGGTTACTATTTGAACAGGGGACCGCATACCACCAAGAAACAAGAGAAGAGTGATGACAACCTAGATTTGATTAGGTTATTTATAATATATATATAAACGAAATTCATTGTCATTGAGGCGATTCAGACTCATAACGACTTTATAGGACAGAGTAGAACTGCCCTCTAGGGTTTCCAATGAGCGACTGGTAGATTTGAACTGCCGACCTTGTGATTAGCAGCTGAGCTCTTAACCACTACACCACCAAGGCTCTGATTTAGAATATAGGAGAAATAAAATCTAAATCTAAATAAATAAGATACCATCCTCATTGACTCAGTAATCCCTTAACATTAATTGAACATCTGCTCTTTGGAAGATGTTGTGCTATTCCTGGGGATGCTAGGATTTTTGTGTCAGTGAACAATCACCTTGTTATGAACCCCAAAAAAGACCTGACCCATTGCTGTCTAGGCGATTCCAACTCATAGCGACCCTATACATCAGAGTAGAACTGACGCATAGCAGCACCACAGAAGAAAGGCTTGGTGATCTGCTTCCCTAAAGATTACAGCCAAGAAAGCCCTATGGAGCAGTTCTACTCTGTAACACATGGGGTCTGCATGAGTTGAAATCGACTCGATGGCAACAGGTTTGGTTGTTTAACTACTAGAAGCTCTGAGTTGCATCCATCTGAAAATGACTCACCCACACCCAAATTAAAGTATCCTCTCCAGGGGAGACCCACCAGGCGCTCCTTGGAAACCATATGGGGCAGTTCTACTCTGTCCTATACGGTTGCTATGAGTCGGAATCGATGGCAACAGGTTTGGTTTTGTTTTTTTCTCTAGGCGACGGGGAAAAGGTGTTTAGTTTTATTTGTCAAATAGCATTTGTCACTGTTTTTGTATTCTGGTTCTTAGGTATCTCAGATTCCCTGAGAGATGTTCGATCGTTAACAGTATAAACTAAAATACAAATCCAGATAGGAAAGTAGCAGTGTCTGCAATCAGCACTAGTAATAGTAACGACTTTCACTTATTAAAGATTTAATATATACCAGGAAGTGAGCTAGGTGCTTTGCACATATTATCTCTAATCTTTCCAAGAGTCCTGCAAGGGAAGGCTATTTTACAGATACAGAATCTAATACTCAGACTGCTTAGGAAATTTCCCCTAGATCACACAGCTAGTAAGGGACAGAAGTTGGACTGTCCTAATTCGTTTAGAGCTCATACTCATCCCAGTCTGAGGTAAACCTTGCATCTCCTCGTTCAGTACTTTTCCTACTACTCCATAATATCTTTTATGACATAAAAATAACTCTTTGCTTGACATCTAAAAGCAGGCCTAAAGAGGGGAGGTAAAATGTAAAGAAAACATAATTTGGGGATTGTCTTTGGGATTCATTTTCCCAGGGTCTTCCTGTCCTCACACCAGGGTTCCTTGAAAGCTGACGCTGTGCAGGCAGCCATATTTTCTCTACATCCAGCACCATCCTACATTACAGCACCCTTCACCTGGATCTTCTCAGTGTGCCCTTCTGTGAAATTCTTCGTCTTAACCTCCTGACCAGCTCTTCACAGTCCCCTCTTCTGAAGGACGGGCCCTGCTCCCAGTGGGAAATAAAATCAGAATTACTTGCTCTCCCCTGACTGAGAGGTTTCCTACCCTCTGCAGTTGGTCCCTGCCTGTCCCATCTCCAACCATGCCTTCCCACTCACCCCCACACTAACTGCTCTAGTCAGTGTAAACCTTCACTTTGGAGAGGGAGGTTTAGACACCTGGTCATCCTCTGCCTGGGTCCATTTGTATAGATTTCCCCATAACTCAGTTCTCCCTCTCTTCTTCATCCTTCCCATCAGCCATGCCTAGTGTCTGAGCCATGAGGTGTACCAACAGGATACTCAGGAAGCTTTCCCTGTCTAGCCTCACTTCCGCCACTCTCCAGTCTGGATTAAATGGGCCTCCTCTCTGTTTCTTCACCAGCCCTTGCATCCCTCTTTCTTCTTGAGATATAATCCTGAAGATAGAGAGGGTGATTTTGGAAACCACCCTGATATTAGCAGTAAGATTTTTTTTTTAAACAATAACAATTCATATTTACTGAGTAGATAATATATGCCAGACATAGTTTGCATGTTTCATGTCATTTATTCCTCACAATGGACCAATGAAGTCAATACTATTATTATGCCCTGTTTACAGAAGAGAAATTAATGCTTGGAGAAGTCAAATAACGTGCCACAGAGCAACTAGTTATTTGATAGTAATCTCCTTAAATGCCTGGCACTAAAAAGAAAAAGAAAACACCTGCCATTCTTTGAAGATCAGCTCTGTGGCTGCATGTGTGTGCCCACGTGCCTGTATGTGTGTGTGCGCACGTGTGTCTGTCCGCACACGCACGCTTGTGTGTTGGAGCACAACTTTGACACTCAGCTGGGCAGTTACAACAGAGTCTGGAAGGCAGCCAGACGTGTGAGTTTAGGACCTCCCAGGTCTTTTCTGAGCAGGGCCCAGCCCTGTGCATAAGTATGGCCTTCTAGATTCCCAGGAATATGTGGTGCTTTTCAAAGCCCCTATGCCCCAGAGCATCTCCCTCAGTCTTTCCTCTCAGGCTTTTCAATTTGTCTTATTGTTTGTCTGAACTATTATCCCTTGTCCCATGTGGCGGTGGCTGATACATTCGCCTTCAAATGTTTTTGACAACCACCCTTCCACCCAGGTAGTACCTCTGGCCTGGGGGAGTTCTGAGTTAGGCAAAATAAAACAAGCTTTTTGAGCGAGTCCTTCAGGGAGCCATCAGAGACGCCAAAACCAAACCAAACCCGTTACCATCAAGTCGATTCCGACGCATGGAGACCCCACGTGTTACAGACTAAAACTGCTCCATAGGGTTTTCTTGGCTGTAACTTTTATGGAAGCAGTTCACTGGGCCTTTATTTTGTGATGCCACTGTGGTGGGTCCTGAGTGGGATGGAACCTCCAACCTGTAGGTTAGTAGATGAGCACCATTTGGGCTACTCAGGGACCTAAGGTCAAAACAAACAACCACAATTCCCTGAAAACAAGGCCTGTTCTGCTCCCTCTGGCACTAGGAACCCATACCAAGAATGCAGGCTCCCATTCTCAAGTCATTGCCAAGCTGGGGATCCAGAGATGTGGGTAAATTAAAATTCCACAAAGCTCTCCTACTGGAATTTAGCTTTCTTATTTTTAGGCTAAACATTCCTGTTCCTGTGATCCTTAGATAAGTTTCCAGAATTCTGATATGGTTGATTCTGATAAATGATTAGCTGTTTTTGTGGAGCGATGGACTTTTGGAGTTCCTTGCTTGTCATTCTCACTGACTGCAATCCATTCCCCTATTTGTTGTTGTTGTTGTAAAAATATAGATAACACAACATTTGCCAATTCAACATTTTTCATGTATACAATTCAGTGAGATCAATTCCAAGGAAAAAAACCTTAACTTCTATGATTGTGAAGTGTTTCATAATATACATGTTATTTTCCTCCACGGGTTTAAAATGAGAACGGTGAATTCTTCTGTACAGTGGGCTGAAGAAAAAAAGGGTCGCTGAATATCACTATTTAGATAATAAGATTTAAAACAAAAGATTTGGTGCAGGAAAAGTATCTAGAGTACCGGCATGTGCCCTACAGTGATCCTCCACGCTGTGAATTCTTGTGGGGTCCCAGAGCCCTCGCTGAAGCCAGAAAGACAAAAGTCCTTGAGTTTTTGGCCAAGATCAAAGATACTGAGACACCCTGCCAGGAGCGGTGGCTGAGATGATCATTTAATTCCTCCTTGTGGGTCCCAGAGGGAGTTGAGGTGTCAAGTTCAGAGTATCAGAAGGGAGGGGCCGATCCACTGTAATCAGTTGATATCATGGCCCTGAAAGAGTACTTAGAAGAACCCCCAATAACGCAGTAGAGAGAGTCCCTAGTGCCAGCCCCTGGTATCACCGTAGTTAGCCCGAAGCAGGGCTGGCAGGCTGCATCCTAAGCCTTCCTCTGATTTTCTCTACTGGGGACTGACCAGGACAATAGGAGCCTTGTAGGGTCCTAGAGCAGTGCTCTTAAAGAATTCTGCAGAGGTGGCAGTTGTTAAAGCTAAGGAGGCATCTCCCTGCTGAAGGGGTGCACACCTTCTCAGTCTCCCTCCTCCAGTGGGTCCGCATCACCTCACCCGAGCAGGACTGGAAGGTGTCCTGTGCTCTTGTCCCAGTGAGTTGAACACATGCATTGACTGGGTGTGTTATACACATCATTTCCCGGAAATTTCTGAGAAACAGAAAGATACACTCTTGGTGTCAGGAATCCACTGTAAGTAGCCTTTTGCGTTGGGCTGGGGGAGCCGGAGACCACTCCACTGAAAGGACATTAGAATTACATTATCTTGAGTGTCATTTGGTAAACTCCAAGTGAAGACTAGACATTTGGCGGTGGTAATGTGAATGAAAATTGGGGTGATGAAAGTGCAGCTGGAAGGGTGAATTGTTGGTCCTTGATAATAATTCTAGGAGGTTTGTGTTGCATTATACTAGGGAAGTCTACCATGCACCCACATTTAAAAACATACTCCCCAATAAGGATTGATTTTTGCCTCCCCCCTCAAAAATAGGTGTTGTAAACCCTAACCCTGTGCCGATGGTTATAATCCCATTTGGGAATGTGTGTTGTTATGTTAAAGAGACAGTATTATTGTAAGTTGTGTCTTAAGTCAACCCACCAGCTGCTCCAAGGGAGAAAGATCTAGGAGTCAGCTTATGTAAGGATTTACAGCCTTGGAAACCCTAGAGGGCAGTTCTACTCTGTCCTATTGCATCCCTATGAGTCAGAAACTTCCTGTCAGCAGTGATTTTCTGTTATTCGGGGGGTGTCTCAAGTCAATCTCTGTTGAGATATAAAGGAGCAGATTGAGCAAGTAAGCACAAGTGGGGAAAGACAGTGCCACGCCACAGGAGATCACCAAGGAACTGAGAAACAGAAGCTAAAGAAAGACAACAACCTTCCCCAAAGCAAACGGAGAAAGAAAGCCTTCACCTAGAGCCAGCGCCCTGAATTCGGATTTCTAGCCTCGAAAATTGTGAGAAAATACATTTCTGTATGTTAAAGCCATCCACTTGTGGTATTTCTGTTATAACATCACTAGTTAAGTATGACAATCCCTAATGAGCGGCCAAACTCGT
>NW_004444447.1:13080-18870 GCF_000243295.1 Trichechus manatus latirostris | reverse complement strand
TGTCAAGAGGAGGGGGTATTGGGTGGTGTCAAAATAATCATTGTAATCAGTGCCATTCTTTAAAGACCCAACATTTGCCAGTCACTTTGCCAGGTGCTGTACGTGCCTTGCACACATTGCACCAGCACTAGAATACAGGGCTTATCAGACCTACTTCACAGATGAAGAACCTGAAGCTCAGAGAGTTTGGTAATGTGACTTTGCAATTATAGTACATGATGCAGCTGGATTAGACTCCCGGTCGGAATCTGTCTGGAGCCCACACTGTTCCACTCCTCCCAGCCAGAGGCTGGCTTACCTTGTGTCTCTTAATTCACTGTTCTTCTCTCCATTACAAAATGTATCTCAGGTAAGAAAATGAATAACGCCCCGGAACACTGAGTTGGACTGTATATCCCAAGGTATAGGAATACTAAAATAAGTGAGAGGTATGAATAAGGAAAAGTGACATTGGCAAAGTCTAATGGAGGCTAGATTTTTGGTAAGGGTGAAATGAACGGAAATAGAGGTGGTTTGGATAAAAGGGCACCTGGGAGGGATAATAGTTGCACCTTGACAAAAATCTTCGAGTTTTGAGTCTAGGTTGTAAAGAGAAGGAATAGATCAGTATGGTTTCTTTTTAGAGAGAGTCTCAACACCCTAAGGTGTGGCCATAAATAATTGGACTCCATAAGCAAACACAAGCAAGACTTTAGACTCAGTCAATGGAGGGAAGGAGGGAGAAGAGAGAGAAGCAGGACACAGATCAACTACAGAAAAACCCTTTGAAGACCACCAGAATAGTGGTAGGGTTAGGAACTACAGGAGTTAATGGAACAACTATGAATCGAAATTGAGTCCACGGCAACGGGCTTGGTTTTGGTTTTAGGGTCTTGTAGGATCCCTGGTGGTGGCACAGTGGTTAAGTGCTCGGCTGCTAATTGAAGGTCTGGGTCTGAACCTACCAACCAACCCATGGGAGAAAGATGTGGCAGTCAGCTTCCATAAAGATTACAGCCTTGGAAGCCCTATGGGGCACTTCTGCTCTGTCCTATAGGATTGCTATGGGTTGGAATCGACTCAAGGGCAGTAGGTTTTGCTTTTTTTTTCACGATCTTGTACAAATCTATGTAGCAGTTTGAACGGCTGATCTTCCGTTTCGCAGCGGAGCACTTTACACTTGTGCCACCAGGGCTCCTTCTTGTCTTTATTTAGATTGTCCCAAAACAAAGTAGCTGCTGCTAAGATTTGAATAACAGTCTGGCCTTGCCAACCTATCGCATTTTCCCTAACTTGGGTTTGGACAGTTAGCAAGAGAGCCAAGACAAAGGTGGTGTTATTAGTCAGAATTCTCCAAAGAAACAGATCTATATCTATATCATCTATATCTATATCTATGTTGCTGTTGTTATTGGGTGCCATTGAGTCAGCACCCATTCTTAGGGAACCCACACACAACAGAACGAAACACTGCCCATTCCTGCGCCTTCCTCACAATTCTTGTTATGCTTGAGGCCATCATTGTAGCCACTGTGTCAATACGTCTCATTGATGGTTCTCCTATTTTTCGCTGACCCTCTACTTCACCAAGCATGATGTCCTTCTCCAAGGACTGGTCCCTCTTGATAAAACATGCCCAAAGTACTGAAGACAAAGTCTCACCATCCTTGCTTCCAAGGAGCATTCTGGCTGTACTTCTTCCAAGAAAGACTTGTTCCGTCTTTTGGCAGTTCACGGTATGCTTAATATTCCTCGCCAACACCATAATTCAAAGGCATCAGTCTTCTTTGGTCTTCCTTATTCGTTGTCCAGCTTTCGCATGCATATGAGGTGATTGAAAATACCATGGCTTGGGTCAGGCCCACCTTAGTCCTCAAGGTGACATGTGTGCTATTTAACACTTTAAAGAGTTCTTTTGCAGCAGATTTGCCTAATGCAACATGTTGTTTGATTTCTTGACTGCTGCTTCCATGGGTGTTCATTGTGTATCCAGGCAAAATGAAATCCTTGACAACTTCAATCTTTTCTCTGTTTATCATGATATTGCTTATCGGTCCAGTTGTGAAGATTTCTGTTTTATGTTGAGGTGGAATCCATATTGAAGGCTCTGGTCTTTGATCTTCATCAGTAAATGCTTCAAGTCCCCTTCACTTTCAGCAAGCAAGGTTGTGTCATCTGTATAATGCAGGTTGTTAATGAGACTTCCTTCAATCCTGATGCCCCGTTCTTCCTCATATAGTGCAGATTCTCGGATTATTTTCTCAGCATACAGAGTGAATAAGTATGGTGAAAGGATACAACCCTGGCACACACCTTTCCTGATTTTAAACCATACAGTACCCCCTTGTTCTGTTTGAACACTGCCTCTTGGTCTATGTACAGGTTCCTCAGGAGCACAATTAAGTGTGCTGGAATTCCCATTCTTCGAAATGCTATCCATAATTTGTCATGATCCACACAGCCCAATGCCTTTGCATAGTCAACAAAATACAGGTAAACATCTTTTGGGTACTCTCTGCTTTCAGCCAAGATCCAAGTGTTAAAAGGCAAAGATGTCACTTTGAGGACTAAAGTGTGCCTGACCCAAGTCATGGTATTTTCCATCGCTTCATACGCACGCGAAAGCTGGATGATGTATAAGGAAGACTGAAGAAGAATTGAAACCTTTGAATTACGGTGTTGGCGAAGAATACTGAAAATACCGTGGACTACCAAGAAGAGTGAACAAGTCTGTCCTGGAAGAAGTACAACCAGAATGCTGCTTGGAAGTAAGGATGGTGAGACTTTGTCTCAGGTACTTTGGACATGTTATCAGGAAGGACCAGTCCCTGGAGAAGGACGTCATGCTTGGCAAAGTGGAGGGTCAGCAAAAAAGACGAAGACCCTCAATGAGATGGATTGACACAGTGGCTGCAACAATGGGATCAAACATAACGATTGTGAGGATAGCGCAGGACCAGGCAACTTTTGTACTGTTGTACATAGGGTTGCTATGAGTCAGAAGAGACTTGATCATGCATAACAACAACAATGCCTAGGATATCCATCTTTATGTGCTCCATTTCATTTTTGACAACTTCCAGTTTTCCTAGATTCATACTTTGTACATTCCACATTCAAATTATTATTATTTACAATTATTAATAATTATCAATGAATGCTTGCCACTGTTTCTTCACATTTTGAGTCGTGTCACATCAGCAGATGAGTTTGCCAAAAGCTTGACTCCATCCATGTCATTAAGGTCGACTCTACTTTGTGGAGGCATCTCTTCCCCAGTCGTATTTTGAGTGCCTTCCAACCTGAGGGGCTCATCTTCTGGAACTATATCAGACAATGTCCAACTGCTATTCACAAGGTTTTCACTGGCCAGTTTTTTAAGAAGTAGATCACCAGGTCCTTCTTCCTAGTCTGTCTTAGTCTAGAAGCTCCGCTGAAACCTGTCCACCATGGGTGACCCTGTTGTTCTTTGAAATACTGGTGTTATAGGTTCCAGCATCACAGCAACATACAAGCCACCACAGTGAGGCAGACTGACAGACACATGGGGGATTATAACACCAATCACTTGTAAATACCTTCATAGCAACATCTAGACTAGTGTTTGACCAAAACCTAGGCACCATACCCTAGCGAAACTGACATATAACATTAACCATCCCAAGTAGTTAGGACCAGAAAGTGATTTTGATCTGCCCTTGGATCCCTGCCAGCATAGTTTGAGAAAGCCTCAGTTAACTGCTGATGGAAATCAACTGGGGAACTCGCCTGTCTTCTGGATATACCCCTGCCTACCATACACATTTAAAATGTGAGAGGGAGATATTAGCCATTTAAGAGAAAAATCTGCAGACAACATTCCCGGCTTCCCATATTTTCCAACTTTCAAAGCCAACAATAACCCTCATAGAGCTTTGCTGTTGTTGTGTGTGGTAGAGTGGGTTCTGACTTATAGCAACCTTTTAGGACACAGTAGCACTGCCCCATAGGGTTTCCTAGGCTGGTCAGCAGCCAAGCTCTTAACCACTGCACCACCAGGGCTCCTTATAGTTCATCCTAAACTCACCTGGTAATTGTAGTGGCCATCTGTGACCTAATTGCCTTTAACCAAAGGAATAATAAAACTTGCCACACCTCTTTGCCAAGTGCACGTAAGGTAAACGCTCATAGAGACTGGATGATACGGGCAATATCTTCCTTGATGTTTACATTTCAAAGAGATGGCTCCCAGATCCTTGAGAAAAACATTCATTCCTGGGTTCTAAAACTGGCAAGAGGCATATTTAGCTTAAGATAATTATATAATGTCAAAGAAACAAAGAAGAAATTTACATTCATAAGCCATCTAAAGTAAACACTCTAACAAAAAAAAAAAAAAAAAAAGAGGGCTCATTCCTTTTTTTAAATTTTTTTCCACCAAGAAGAATTTTTTTTTTCTCATTTTTAATTGGTGTTTGTCTTTACATGTCAAAGGTAAAATGTTACTCCCCTGATTACAGATGTTGTATAAGACTCGGCCGTTTGGCTGCCAGCTATGTCCTTTCTCTCCTGCTGGACTTGAAGAAGAAACCTGTCATGTTCTGAACTTCCAATGGAGATGGCCACACATGGCATAAAATTGCAGGCTCCATTTAGGGACTGAGGATGGCCTCTAAACAAACAGCCAGCCAAAAAACCAAACCAAAACACAACTCTTAGCCCTATAGACAAGGCAACTGATTTTTGCCAACAAACTGATTGAACTTGCAAGTGGATTTTCCTCCAGTTCAGCCTTCAGATAAGAACACAGTCCAGGTGAAACCTTAAAGCAAAGAAGTCAGTTGAGCTGTGCTTGGACTCCAGATACAAAGAAATTGTGAGAATACATTTGCATTTATTTCACCTGCTAAGTTTGCGGTGATTTGTTAAGTAGCAAAACTAATGCAGGAATAGTAGTCTACTATATTTACACAAATATTAACTTTCTTTGGGTCTTTCCTCATTATTTTTTACCTGGTACCATGGTGTTTTTAATAAATCAAGGGCTCATTTATAAGTGGGTCTATTTTGGGAACCTGTATTCAGTTCTATTGCTTTATTTGCTTATCCCTGCACCTATCTTACAAACTCTTAATTATTATAATTTTTAAAAATAACTCTTATTATCGAATACAGTAAATCTATATATATTATTTTTTCTTTTTGAAGAGTACATTGACTACTCATGGTCAATCGCAAGTCAATTTAAATTTTAGAAATTTAAAAATTTAAATTAAATTTTAGCTTGTCAAGTCTCATACACAAAACCTATTGGGTTTTTTTTTGAGGCGAGTGGGGATGACCGTAGTCTGCAGATTAAAATTAGGGAGAATTAACCTGTTTACAATACTGAACTGTCCTCTCCATGAACATATAATAATTCTCTACTTTGTTAGGTCTCAACTAATTTCTCTAAGTAATAGTTGTATATTTTCTTCCATAGAGTTCTTATACATTTTTAATTATATTTTTTTCTTAGGCAACAGGTATATTTTAAGGTAATTTACAAGTTATATTTTCTTTAATTTAATCTTAATATTATTTGTCGTTGCAGGAAAAAGTGTGTAAAAAAGTGTATTGATCTTAAATCCAGCAACTTCAAAAATTCTCTTATAGATTTAATAGTTTCTCTTTAGCAGAGTTTCTTCATATATATTCTGATCACTGATTAATATAGTAGCTATGTTTCTTAGTTTCTGATGCCTTTCCCTCTGATGTCTTCTGATTATCATTACCGAACTACGTAGTATCCTCATTAAAATACTGAGTAGAATTGGTGATAGCAGGCATTCT
>NW_004444447.1:6729-12561 GCF_000243295.1 Trichechus manatus latirostris | reverse complement strand
TAGAGGTGGGAATGAATTCCTCAGATTGGTAAGTATTTCTTTGCTCTACTCTATCCTGATTGCATTCTCCATCAAGTGAGTTACCAATACCCTGCATTTAATTCTCTATAAGTTATATATTTATATTTGTTGCTATTGTGTGGCATCGAGTCAATTCCAACTCATAGAGACCCTATAGTACAGAGTCGAACTGTCCCCATAGGGTTTCCTAGGCTGTAATCTTTACGGGAGCAGATCCCAAGGTCTTTTCTCCTGGGGAGCCACTAGTGACTCGGAACCGCTGACCTTTCAGTTAGCAGCTGAGTGCCTAACAATTGCACAGCTAGAGCTCCTCATATTTAGAGTAGCTTCTGTTTATCTGTGTAACACCTGAATGGTTCAGTTGACCAATTATACTGACTAATTTTCTCATGTACAAACCCTCCTTTCATTCCTAGGAAAAACTCAACTCTCTCGCTAGCAGATAAATGCATCCATGTCGCTTCTACTAAAATAAAAATGCAAAATATCCAGTTAACCCTGAAACTAAATAAATCTCTGTTTCTCTGCTCATTTATAATTGTTTACACTCACATGTGTTTGTGTGTGTGTATGTGTATTAAAAATTTTAAAAACAGAAAGATATAGTCTACTTGTAAAAATATTGAGCAATATACATAAAGTTCTATAGCACGACCTGGGGGAAGCCGTCCAAGTGGAACTCAGAAGGATAGTATAGCCTTAGCTAGATTTACCATAAAAATATTTAAAACGTCCAAATGAATCAAGACTAGAAAAATAGCATATTAAATCTAAAGAATTAGAAGGGAGAAAATAATGAAGATAGATGCAGACATGATGAATTAGGAGAAGTTCACTATGAGTTGGACGTGATGGCAACGGGTTTGGTTCGGATCCCTGGAGGTGCAGTGGTTAAGAGCTCAACTGCTAACCAAAAGGTCAGCAGTTTGAATCCATCAGCTGCTCCCTGGAAACCCTACGGGGCAATTCTGCTCTGTCCTATAGGATTGCTATGAGTCAGAATTAACTGGTTTGGGTTTTGCTGTTGTTGTTCTTAGAGTCATCTGATGAAAGACATTCTTTAAAAAGGTTTATATACTAATTTTTATAAGTATTATCAATTACAAAAGAAAGAAATAGAAATAAGGGATATTATATAAATACAATTGTACATAATATAACTCAGAAGAGATATAAAGGTTATAAGAGAACACTATAAATAAGTTTTACCATTACATCGGGATAACAAATGGAGGACAAGTAAAGGTTCTAGCTATAGAATTGTTTCCGTTAAACTCAAAAGTATGATAGAATTAGAGAATTCCCATTCTGTAGCCCCTAATGAATTAATGGATAAAGGTGATGATCCTCGGGGACTGCCAATGTCACCACAAAGGGAAACAGCAAACATTATGTATCTCCTAATGGAAGTGCACGGTGTCATCTCTAGAGTGTTCCTGCCAATAGACAGATTAATAAGTAAACCTTAATCTGAACAAGCTTCAACCTGTTGAGGATTATGGATGCTGAGCGTCAGGTATATTGGGTTCATTTTTCCATTCTCTTACTGCCATATATGTTTGAGAATTTCTATGATAAAATCATGCCTTTAAATTTGGAAACCTTTCAATTTGAAAGGGAACAATTTTCACCCAATCGACTTATTGCTGTCGAGTCGATTCTGACTCATAGCAATTGTACATAGGTCCATAAAGAAATAGAAAAATGTAATCGAACAATACAAACTGAAACTGTAGCCCTCATCCAAGACACCCTCAAAATGTTCCAGAACCAGCCAGGTTTGCAGGCCCGTTACATCAAACGGTCAAAGAAAAACTACTCACCATACTATGTAAACTCTTCCAAACCACACTAAAGAATGGGAAATCACTCAACCACTTTAAAAGACTAGCTGTCCTTGATACAAACAACAGATAAGGCTACCCCAAGAAAAGAACACTTGGGTCAGGTTCACTGACATAGAGACAATTTTCCTAAATAACTTAATAGCAGATCCAATATAGCAGAGAACTAAATGAAGAAATAGGCTGTGCCCAAGGAACACAAAGATGATATCTTATTAAAAAATACTGTCAACTGGAAATCACTGTGCTAGCAGAAAAAGGAGGAAATGCATTTGGCCATGTTCAGGGGTAAAGAAAAGCCTTTGACAAAAATTTAATACTAGCTCTTGATAAATTTTAGCACACTAACATTAGAAGGGAATTTCCAATTCCTAAAATGAACTTCAACTCATGTACTTCGGAATGTTGTCAGGAGAGACCTATCCCTGGAGAAGGACATCATGCTTGGTAAAGAAGAGGGTCAGTGAAAAAGAGGAAGACCTTCAAAGAGATAGATTGACATAGTGACTGAAACAATGGGTTCAACCACAGCAATGATTGTGAGGATGGCACAGGACCCGGCAGTGTTTTGTTCTGTTGCACAGAGGGTCGCTATGAGTCAGAACTGACACAAGGGCACGTAATAATTTAATCTAATCTAATAATACAATATAATCTAATATATATAATATAAAATCAACATCAAATACACGTAAACGTGAGATACTAGAAGCATTTCTAATAAAGTCTGGAACAGGATACAGACGTGTAGGACCACCTGTACTGTTCAAACCTTATCCGAAATGCATAGCCAGTTCACAGCGGTACACAAGATACCAAAATAAATCAGAGGTAAGAAAAATGAAAAGAGAGAGAGAATAATGACAATAATATGATGCTCTTACTAAAAAATCCAAAGTAACTGGCTTACAAAATATTCAAAAGTATAAACAACTTCAGAAAGCTGGTGTGTAGAAAATCACTACAGCAAAATCAGGGGAAGAGTCACAAAATAAATACATAAAGAAAGAAATAATTAGAACAGGTAATGGAAAATATTCCAGGCACAACACCAACAACTTACAAAATATACCTAAAATGAAACTTCAGAAAAATGTACACTGTGTTTATAGGGGCAAACATAAAAATTTGCTGTTAGACTTAGGAAAAGTGAGACTCAAACAGAGCAGTATGCTATGTTTATTCATGGGGAAGAGAATACTGCAAAGATGTCAATGTTGTTGTTTGTTGCTGTTGAGTCAATTCTGACTCATGGCAACCCCATGCGTGCAGAGTAGAACTACTCCATAGGGTTTTCAAGGCTGTGACCTTTTGGAAGCAGACTTCCAGGCCTTTCTTCCAAGGCGCTTGTGGGGGAGTTTAAACCATCAGTCTTTCTGTGGTGAGTAGTCAAGCAATTAACCACATACACCACCCAGGGACTCCTAAAGATGTCAATACTCCTTCAATTATTTACAGATTTAGAGCCTTACCTGTCGCTGCCAAGCTGATAACCGATCTCGGGCTGCTGTTTTCCATGTTCAAAATTAACCCGGGGCGGGTGAGGGGGAAGGAAGGTATAAAGAAAGAACAATAGCAGTAACAACAGCAAATCAACAAAAATGTGAAAGCTCTAAGGGACACTAAGTCTGTGTTGAAATAGTATGAACCTGTATGTGTGCAGGTGGGGGCGTGCCCTAAAGTTGAGACAGGTCTCTATCCTGCATTTGAAGGCAGATGACAGAATCAGCTGGAGGAAAAGCTTTGTATTTCTGCCCTTGCTCCTTCCCAGTGGTGCTGGGGACAATGAATTTAGACTGCTCCACTGCTGGAATGTGAGGCAGCACCTTAGATGACATGTGGCATTACCATGGGGATAATATGAAGAGAGCACAAACCCTTGGGTTAGTTAAGACAGTATGACTTCAAAGATTGTGCTAATAACCATCTGAAACCTATTTTGTGAATGAGAACTGGCCTTTTTCATAATTATTTTAATCGCATATAGAGAATGGAGTAAAATCGAATAGCGAGTATCACAGGGATCACACATATTAAGGGTAGAAATTTGTTCCGGAAACTTTGGCGCACAGTCCTGATGTCAGCCAAAGAAGCTATCAGGTAAGGCTTCGCTTCCTTTCCCCTTGGGGATTGGAGAGTCTTGTTAGGGAGCAGGAAGGGAACAGCTGAAGACAGATCAGGGATGAGTTGGGGCACTGCCAGAAATCAGTATGAGATCCCTGAATGTGAACCCAGGGGCTGCACCCTCCAGAAGATAGGGGATCCCATAGAGCCAAAGGCTCCCGGGCCCCTCCGGGTGGCAGCCATCTTGGGGCGCCCCAGGCCGAAGTGGTCAGATGAGGTGTACACACCCTTCTACATCAGGAGTCTCAGGGAGTGGAGATCTTTGGTCTGAGAGGAGTGGCGAGAGGTCAGCAGAGGAGAGGCAGCCCGCCAACCAGCAAAAGTCAAGCTAAGATTCTGAGTGACGTTTCCATCCACTCCAGAAGAGAGGGGCCCACAGAGCCCCACCCCCTCAGAGCTCCACCCCCACAGAGACCCGCCCCCAAGGAGCTTCGCCCCTCCTGTCAGCCTTGGGAGGCCCCAGACATGGCTGTTAGGCTTAGGCTCCCCTTCTTTTGGACAAGGGGTGCGCAGGAAATGAGTGCCATTTTCTGAAGCTGGCTGCGTCAGCTCAGAGACGGAGAAGTCCCAGGCCATGCGAAAAGTCAAAAAAAGGCCCCCACGTGACTTCTGTGGAAATCACTTATCCCGCACAGCCAGGAAAAGAGGGAGATCCACAGAGCCCCACCCCTGTTGTCAGGCATGGTAGGGCCCAGGTGGGCGTGGCCGGAAGTGATGTGCAGACTTCCCCTGTTGGACAGATACTGTGAGGGGCGAGGCCTGGGTTTGAGGTGCAGCCTTTGTCCAGCAGAGGGAGGAGTTTCAGGACCTGTCAGGTGTCAAGGTGAGTATCCTGAGTTAGCACTGCTGGGCTACACTCCTGGGAACAGAAAAGACCCCACAGAGCCCCACTCCATACCACTTCTCTGTCAGCCCTTCTGCCCCCGGGTCCAAGAGTATGAAGGCCTTGGTCCGAGGCTGGTGGTCTCAGGCCAATAGATGGAGAAATTCAAGCCCTATATGGAGTCAAGGAGATTCCCGAGAAGACTCCATACCCTAGAACGGGGGCGGGTGGCAGGACCGTTCTATTGCAATCGCCCTGGGAGGCTTCGGACAGGATTCAAGTCTGAGATGCCCCCCTCCATTTTGTCTGCAGGAGTTCCCGGAGTTGGGGTCCTTGGTAAAGGGCTAGCCTTCTGTCAGCAGAGGGAGGATTTCCAGGCATTTCAGGAGTCAGGGTGAGGAACCGAAGGGCTGCGGAGGTCTCTCATCCCATACATGGGGGGCTCCTCCGAATCCCTCAGCCATCGGAAGCCCAGGAATAGATGTCAGGTGGACACGTGCCTCAGTTCCACTTTGGGAATCACAGAGAAAAAAGGGCTCTGGTTTGAGGGAGTGGTGACATGTCAGCAGAGGAATGAAACTTAGTCTTCTTTGGAGTCAAACGGAGGGGCTTGAGTGAGGACGGGCAGGTCTGTTCACCATAGGACCTCAACCTGTACTGTCAGCACTGGCGACCCCTGCCAGGGGTAGTGGGCTGATGTTACCCTTCACTTCCTTCTCGTGGGTTCCAGGGAGGTTTAAGGTGCTTACATCAGAGTAGCAAAGGGAAGGGAACTCAGGCCCTGCCAACAGCTGACACGATGGTCCTGAATGTGAACTGAGAGATCCCACTACGGAAGAACAGAAGAAGCCCCAGTGATGTCAGACCCAGTAAGCCATAGGCAGATCTATTGGACTATATGACCTAAGGCTCACTCTAACTTCCTCCGCAGGGTTCTCAAAAAAGTCAGCATGCCTCGTGGTCAAAAGAGTAAGCTCCGTGCCCGTGAGAAACGCCAACATGTCCGAGGTGAAACCCAGG
>NW_004444447.1:0-6346 GCF_000243295.1 Trichechus manatus latirostris | reverse complement strand
CTGAAGCTTATCAACAGAAAGTATAAACAGCAATTTCCTGAGATCCTGAGGAGAGCCGCTGAGCGCATGGAGCTGGTCTTTGGCCTCGAATTGAAGGAAACCAACCCCAGCAATAACTCCTATGAACTCATCAGCCAGCTGGATGTCAGCAAAGGAGGAAGTCTGTGTGGTGGCACAGGTTTGCCCAAGACAGGTCTCCTGATGACCCTCCTGGGCGTGATCTTCGTGAATGGCAACCGGGCCACTGAGAAAGATATCTGGGAATTCCTGAATGCGTTGGGGATCTACGCTGGGAGGAGCCACTTACTCTTTGGGGAGCCCAGGAAGTTCATCACCAAAGATTTAGTGCAGGATAAGTACCTGGAGTACCGGCAGGTGCCCAACAGTGATCCTCCATGCTACGAGTTCCTGTGGGGTCCCAGAGCCCAAGCTGAAACCACCAAGATGAAAGTCCTGGATTTCATGGCCAAGTACAACGATACAGTTCCCAGTTCCTTCCCAGCTCTGTATGAAGAGGCTTTGAGAGATGAGGAAGAGAGAGCCGGAGCCAAAGTTGCAGCCACGGCTAGTTCTACTCTTACAGCCAGTGCATCTTCCAGGGCCAAGTCGAGTAGATTCTCTCGCATCTAGTGAAGTAGGAGCAGATTCTTCACTTAGTGGTTAAATGTCTGTCAACTTTCTTAGCAGGGGCCGAGGTGGAGCTGGAGGAAACGAAATGTGTATCTTCTTTGTGTTCCTGAGTAGCTTATAGTTCTTCCTCTCTCTCTGTTGTGCCTTTTAATGTAAGGTTTATTTTGCTTCAGAATGTAAGTTTACGAATGGTATGGTCATTACGTTTTTTGTTGTTTATCAGGTTTAAGAGGTAAAGTTTCGTTACTGATAAAACTACTTGAAAAATCTTCAATATTTTCTTGATGTTCTAGAATACTAGATAACATAGTGTTGGAATAGGGATTTTCATGGAAATGTGAAAGAACCCCACATTAAAATAGTTAGGATTGCAAAATGGAAGGAAAAAATTCTAAAAAGTGAAGGGTGGCAATTCTTGGTTTGCCCTATCCCTTTTAATGTTTCTTTTTATAAAATTAAAAGATGCATATATATGTACAGACACACTCACACACCTGGGTTAGATTACCTTATTTAGGAATGTTTTTTGTTTTGTTTTCTTTTTGATCTAGAGCATTGCATATTTTATGATATCTACTGGATAAAAAAATAAATAAAAAAAATTGTGATGAAACGCTTTTATTTTCTGAGTTCAAAATAACCATATGATAACTGCCATTCGTTAAACACAATATTTCCCTATCAGTTTGCCAAGTGCTTGTGCTTTCTATTACAGTCCATACATTCCCACAGATGGACAAGATGGGGCTTATCAGTCTCACTCTGCAGATGAAGCACTTGCATACTTCTCAAGTTCACAAGACTAGTAAGTGACAGAGATGGACCAGATCCCTGGTCTGAATCCATCTGGAGCCCACAGTGTTCCACTTCTCCCAGCCAGAGGCTGACCTTGTGTCTCTTAATTCATTTTTCTTCTCACCACTACAAAATGTATCTCAGTGGATATAGAAGGACTCTGTGCCCAATTACTGGGGTGAAAAACATTGCCAGAGTAACAAGAATACCGAAATTAATTAGAGGTATGCAATGCACAAAAAAAAAAGATAATAATCGGTGGCAATATTATCATCTATATATACCCTGGTGATATGTAGCAGTTAAGAGCTCAGCTGCTAACCAAAAGGTTGGCAGTTCCAATCTACCAGCTGCTCCTTGGAAGCCCTATGGGGCAGTTCTACTCTGTCCTATAGGGTCACTATGAGTTGGAACCAGCTCGATGGCACCTAACAACATAACAACATATGCAGTGTCAGATAACCTCAAAAGATCAGGGGCTCACAAAATCATACTGGACTGCCCCTTCCCTGTAGAAAGTAAATCTTTTAGAACATAAGTTACATAAAAGACTAAGTCTGGGTGGTGAAGAGAAGGAACAGTTCAGCGTGTATGTTTTCTCTGACAGCCCACCACCCATCCTGGGCCTCCTGCCTTGTGCTGCAGGGTGCCATCTCACATCACTTTGGGACAGGGACCCATTCTCTGCAAGGTGTGCAGTAAGGAAATTGCTCAAGTGTTTCAGGGATGTGACATTTCATACGAAGCCTTTCATTAAAGAGATAGGAGCCAACATGAGGACCCCAGTGAATGGAGACTGAGAACAGCACCAAGAATATAGGGGGTCACATAGAGACCAGCCCTGCCTGCACTCAGACCTAGAAGGCCTTAGGCAGGGTTGTCAAGCTGAGCATTGCCTCACTTACTCTTCAGGAGTCTCAGAGACCCAAGAACATTGGTCTAAGTGGATGTAGAAAGAGAGTTGCAGGGTCGGCCAGGAATCAAGATGAGGACCCTGAGTAAGGACTGAGGGAAATTTTCCCTAGAACATGGGTCGCCAGAGAGCTCTGCTGCCACTGTCAGTTTTCAGAGACCCGAGGTCGGGGAATCTATATGTAGTGACCCCTGGCGTTCCTGCCTGAAGACTCAGGGACCACTTCAGAGATCTCAGGAAATTGAGGACCTTGGTTTGAGGGTAGCAACCCCTAGTCAACCAAGGGTGGAGTCCCAGAACTTGTCAGGTGTTAAGGTGAGGACCCTGAATGAAATGAGGGAAACACCCACCCCAGAACAATGGGGACCCACTGGGCAGCCATGAGCAGAAGTATCTGGCTAAGATACCTCCTCATTTCTCATTTCCTCTGGGGGGGGATGTCTCAGGTAGGTGAGGACCTTGGTGTATTGGTGGTGACCCACATTGTGCAGAAGGAGAAGTTCCTAATAGGCCTTAACTGGAATTGAGGTGAAGACCCTGAGTGCTGATGAATGGATCCCTCCAACAATAGAAAGGGCTACACAGAGCCCTGTCCCTGCTGTCAGGCATGGAAGGCCGTAGGCAGGAATAGCCAGATGTGGCACACTCTACTCCCCCCATCTAGAGACTCAGGGAGGTAAGACCCTTGTTCTCAAGCTGAAGGACTAAGGTCAGTAAAGGGAGGAGTCCCAGGCTCTGATATATACCAAGATGAGGATTCTGAGTGACAAGCAAGGGAACCTCAGACTATAGAACAGTGGAGTCTCATAGAAACACACCCATGCCGTCAGCCCTCAGAAGAACCAAACAGATGTGGCTGGATGTGGCTCATCCTGAAGGCTGCCTTGGAGGTCCCAGGAAAGTGATGACCTTGGTCTGAAGGGCCTGGTACCAGATCATCCAAGGGTGAGGACTGAAGACTCATTGAGTGTCAAAATGAGAACCTTGAGTGAGGACAGAGGGGACTATTCCCCCCCAGAAAGCAGGAGGCCAGCACAGAGTGTCGACCCTACTGTCAGCTCTGGAAGGCTCAGGGCAGAGTTGTCAGGCTTTAGTGTCTGCTCATTTCCTCCAGGGATGGTGTCAGGGATCTTAGGGCCTTCGTCTGAGGCTGGAGGGCTCAGATGGGCTGAGGAAGGAGTCTCAGATCTTGGCTGAGTGAGAATGAAAGGGGCCACTGATCCCAGAAATGTGGGGTCTCATAGTCTCACCCCTGCTACCATTCCAGGGAAGCTTTTTTATGCCTCCGTGGCCTCAGGAAGGTGAGGGCCTTGATTTGATGGGAGGGGACTCAGGTTAACAAAGGGAGAATTTCCAGGTAGTACTAGTAGTCAACGTAAGAACCCTAAGAACTGCGAGGACCACCCATCCAATAACAGAATCTCTCCCATATTGTCAGCTCTGGGAGACCCTAAGCATAAATGTCAGCCAGAGTTGCCGCTCAATTCCTCCTTGGAGAATGGTCCCAGGTCAGCAGAGGAAAGAAGCTTAGGCCCTCCCCAAAGTCTGATTTGGGACCCTGAGTGAGGGTGGTCTGACCATTCACCATAGGCCCCCAACTTGCCTGCTGCAGCTTTCAGCCTTGAGAGAACCTGGGCAAGTGTGGCCTGAGAAGGAGAACCTAGCTTCCTCCTGTTGAGTCTCAGAAAGTACAGGATTTAGTATTAGAGACAGGAGTGAAGTCAAGAGAGAGGAGAGTCCCAGGCCCTGTCCAGAGTTAAAGCAAGGACCCTGAGTGAGGACTGAGGGGACCACCCACTGCTGAATGGAGGGAACAAGGCAGAGTCTGGCCCTGCCCCTGCTTTCAGCCCTTGTAGGCCCAGGGAGGGCTATTAGTATGAGGCTGCCTCACTTCTGTACATAAGGTTGAAGGGAGGGGAGATTCTTGGTCTGCAGGTGCAGCCTCTGGTCGGCAGAAGGAAGGAGTCCCAGCCCCTACTTGGAGCTGAGTGAGGACCCTGAATGAGGACTGAGGTCTCCAAGGAACCCAGGATAGAAAAGGCCCCACTGTGTTGTCAGCACTGGGGGTCTACCCCCTGCCAGGGGTGGTGGCTGGGCTGATCCTTCCTTTTCTCCTAGAGGGTCCCAGGGACTCTGAGGTGTCAAGTTCAGAGAAGCAGAGGGGAGGGGGCCGAGGCCCTGCCAACCGTTGATATGTTGGCCATGAAAGTGGACTGAGAGGACCCCTTGACCCCAGTACAAAGGAGCCCACTGCCAGCCCTTGTTGTCACCCCACCAAGCCCTAGGCAGAGCTGGCAAGCTGCAGCTTAAGCCTCACTCTAATTTCCTCTACAGGGTTCTCAGGGTAGAGGCTGACCTTGTGAGGTCCTAGAGCAGTACCCTCAAGGAAAAACTGCAGAGGGTACTTTCGTTAAATTCAAGCTGGTATCTCCCTGCTAAAAGTGCACACGTTATCTCATCCTTCTTCCTCTATTAGGCCCACATCACCTGTCCTCCTCCCACGCCTACCTGCTGTCCCTGATCAGAGTTAGCATGCCTCACAGTCAGAAAAGTATGTTTTGTGCCCTTGAGAAAGACCGCCAGGCCTGAGGTGACTCCCAGGGTCTCTCACTCTGTCAATTCCTATGGGGTCCACAAGCCCATGCTGAAACCAGCAAGATGAAATCCTGGAGTTTTTGGCCGAGATCCATGATACAATCCTCAGTTTATTCCCATCCCTGAATGAAGAGGCTTTGAGAGATGAGGAAGAGAGAGCCCGAGCCAGATCTGCAGGCAGGGCTGCCACTACTGCTGTGGTTCGTGCCCATTTCAGGGCATGTCCTGCAGCTCCTCTCTCCCCATGTGAAGTCTCAGGAAGATTCTGCACTCTGTCGTTGAAAAGGGTGGTTGACCTTCTAAACAGTGGAGGCAAGGTGGGTTGGAGGGGACAAAATGTGTATCTTCTTTGTTTTCCTATCCTACATGAATAACTTGAGTGTTTTATATATGTAAAACCAAACCAGTTGCCATGGTGTCCATTCTGACACATACCGACCCTACAGGACAGAGCAGAACTGCCCCATAGGGTTTCCAAGGAGTGACTTGTGAATTCGAACTGCGGACCTTTTGGTTAGCATCCATATCACTTAACCACTGTGCCACCATGGCTCCTATGTATACATACATACATATATATAAATATATATATACACCCACACACACACACACACACACACACATACATGTGTATATATATGTATATACACATGAGTGGCGCCAACGGTTTGAGCTCTGTTACTAACCTAAGGTTGGCAGTTCAAACCCACCCAGCAGTGCCGCGAAAAAAAGGCCTGGTGATCTGTTTCCATAAAGAAAACCTTAGGGAACAGTTCTACTCTGCAAAACACGAGGGTGCCATGAGTCAGGATCAACTTGATGGCATCTGGTTTTGTTTGTTATACACACACACACGTCTTTGTGTATATCTCTATCACCTATATATATATGTGAGTTTTTTTTCAAAGAATTCTGTTTTTATTTTTATTGTACTTAAGATGAAGGTTTACAGAACAAATAGTTTCTGATTAAACAGATAGTGCTCATATTGTTTTATGACAATGGTTAACAACCTCAAGATTTGTCAACACTGTTCCTTCTAGACCTTGGGTTCCCTATTATCAGCTTTCCTGTCCCCTCCTGCCTTCTAGTCCTAGTCCCTGCACTTTTGTGCCTCATTAGTCTCGTTTTGATGTATGGGGATGTGACTTCATTACTGAGCTAAAAGGGTGTCCGGGGACCATACTTTCAGGGTTTCTCCAGTCTCTGTCAGGCCAGAAGTCTAGTCTTTTTTGTGAGTTAGAATTTTGTTCTACATTTTTCTCCAGCTCTGTCCGGGAACCTCTGTTGTGATCCCAGTCAGAGCAGTCAGTGGTGTTAGCCAGGCACCATCTAGCTGTACTGGACTCAGTCTGGTGGAGGCCGTGGTAGTTGTGGTCCATTAGCTCTTTGGACTGATCTTTCCCTTGTGTC
>NW_004444446.1:94365-95540 GCF_000243295.1 Trichechus manatus latirostris | reverse complement strand
TTTTTTAGTATAAGTATATCCTAGGACATGGGGATATTGCATGGGACATATTTATACTAACAAAATTATTATTATTTGTTGTTTATCTGAAATTTAACTGGACATTCTGTATTTTGTTTGGCAACTGTATGTGTGGGTGGCATCTCATTGTTGTAGATGGAGGTGGAAAAGCCTTCTGGGAAATGTTTAGAAATGAACTGTATGGCTAGTGACCATGGTGTCCTGTAGCCTCATGGCTCAAAAATAAAACTCTCTAAGAAACGACAACATTGTGGAAGAACAGTATATGAGGACCAGCATGCCTAGCTTTGGATTTTAGTTTCATCATTGTATGATCTTGTGAAAGGACCTTCAGTTTGCTGAGACTGAGGCTTCTCATGTACCATGAGAGTTAAGTAAAGATTGAAAGTAATTTTTGACAAGCACTTGGCACCTTGTAAAACTATGAGTTAAAAAATATAGTAAAACAAAGTTTTCTCAAAGACTAACTTGACTAAAAGAGACTAGGTCAATAAGAAAACTAAAGGGCCAGGGCAAGCCTGACAGGCCGCTGTGGGGAGAGCCGGAGAGGCTTTTCTAAGTGCACCCTGGTCTGGCCCAGGTGATTTGCAAGCTGCCTCTGGTCTGTATATTTGGATTTTCCCCAACAGGCTGCCTTACATCTCTCAGAACAGTGCAGATGCTTCTTGAATAAAATAAATTTGAGAGAGATACATTGAAAGGAACTGGAGCTGGTTCGGGATTAGAAGAGTTAAAGCCATTGATCCATTACTTACTTTGATTTAACATAACATCAGATCTAAAAAAGGTACTATGTGTAGCTAGTGATTATGAAGATAATGTGGATTTGTAAAAATAGGGCAAGGTTTAACGAAAAATATCTCAGAATTGAACATTACGGAGTGGCTTCTCTGTGTACGTCATTGTACTAAGAGGAGCATAGAAGACCGGAGGGGAGCACCTTCTATGGGTCAGACACTGTGATTGATCCTTCTACATATGTGTGTTGTTTTCAAATATGTCCACAAATTCTTTGACACTCCATTAAAAAAGTGAACCCTAGTTCTTTTCTTGAGTGTAAACAGGACTGAGGGATTCACTAAGAATAAGGCAAAAGTGATTTCTGGGACGAGGTCATAAACGGCATAACAGGTTCCTCCTGGCTTGCTCTCTCG
>NW_004444446.1:65360-66484 GCF_000243295.1 Trichechus manatus latirostris | reverse complement strand
ACAAAAAAGAATGCTAGGAGAGCTTGCCATTGGAGTGGATAGATGAGAGACTATGAAATGGAGAAAAACAAAAAGTTGAAGAGGAAGGAAAAAAAAGAAAAGAAAAGAATGAATAAATAAAAATCAGAAAGTTTAAAGAACAGCAAAGTTCTGAGGGATCTCACCAGTGCAACTATGAGGTTTGGGGAAGTTGTTCTCAGGTGTTGCAGTACATCCTGGCTAGAAGGCGCAGAGGTATACAATGCCAGGTATTCAGGGAACAGAAAGAGAAGGAAGATATAGAGAGACGAGTAACTGAGTAATGAAGAAAGACAAAAAGGGAAAAGAAAACGAAACAAATTAAAAAAAAAGAACAAGAAAAGCCCTCCAAAAAAACAGAAAAAAAAAAGAAGAAAGAAATGCCCTGAGGGATCCTTCTGCACATCTGCGCAAGCTGAGGGGGTAGTTTCCAAGCCATGCAGCACCACCTGGCCAGAATGGGCAAAGCATTCAAAACAAACAAACGAACAAAAGCCCTGGGATCCCACCAGCACAGCATCCCAGACCGGGAAGCAGCTCCACACTCGAAAAGAGCTCCGTAGCCCCTCAGGAAGAAGCAAAGATGGCGCATGGAGCCAGGTATTTGAGCGAAAGAAGGGGGAGGTGGTGAGAGGTAAGGAAGAAATCAAAAGAAGTGGAAAAAAAAACAACACCAGCAGCCAACAAATGGCACTCAGAGAGCCAGCCAGTGCAGGCTGGTGGACTCCAAGCAGCCGGTGGTTCCCGGACAAAAGACTGTATCCGTGGGAAGCAGAGGAGGCAGAGTGTGGGTGAAGAAAGGAGGGGGTGGGAAAGCATATATCACAAATTACTGGAGCTCTGCAGCCCCTCAGGAGGAAGCAAAGATGGCTCATGGAGCCAGGTATTTGAGTGAAAGGAGGGGGAGTTGGTGAGAGGTAAGGAAGAAATCAAAAGAAGTGGAAAAAAGCAACACCAGCAGCCAACAGATGGCACTCAGAGAGCCGGCCCATTCGGGTGTGTGGACTCCAAGCAGCCGGTGTTTCCCGGACATGACATTGTGGCCACGGGAAGCAGAGGAGCCCAAGTGGGTGTGTAGAAGTGTGGGGGGTGGGAAAGTATATATC
>NW_004444446.1:62384-64244 GCF_000243295.1 Trichechus manatus latirostris | reverse complement strand
CCACGTGCTTAATCACTGCATCACAAGGGCTCCTCTTCCTGGGATAAGCCCCACTTAGTCATAATGTAGAAATTTTTTATATGTTGCTGGATTTGCCTGCTAGTATTTTGTTGAAGACTTTTGCATTTATATTTATAAAAGATTATTATATTATGCGTTATATAATATTATCATGCTAATGTTGAATTGTGTATTTTTATTTACCAATAGAAATTTTATACATTATACATTTTCCAATACATTACAATTTCCAAAATTTTCTCAAAAATCTCTCACTATTTTGAAAATATAGTAGTTATTACACCTGCTACTAGATCTTATTATTTAACGTGTTAATAAAGGAGCACAATTTAAAATGTTTTCACAGTTATATTTTAATATAATCACTTTCTATTTTACTTTTATGTATTCTCATTTATACATAAGATACAAGGTCAGATTGGACTGGTACCCTGAATAATTGTGAAGATAAATCAGAGTTAAGGAGACTGTGGGTGGACATAATTTCTAATCCCTTCAAACTAAGAAGTATCAAAATTTATGGAACCCAAACTTGAACTTTATATTACAAAGATAATTACTAGAGGAATTAAAATGAGCAAAAAGAAAAGAAAAACAAACAAACAAACAATATGAAGGGGTACACTGTATGAGGTACAAATGAGCTAATTTCCAATTCATTGTAAAACAGTCAATGGATAAAATATAAATCTATAGACAAGAAATAACAGCTTAAATGTTGTACTTAAATCTATATTGACAGGCTTCCAGTTTTGGGTAGGTTGGAGTCTATCTGTCCCATTGATTGCAGATACAAATGCTAAAAAAAAAAAAAAGAAAAAGAAAAGTCAAGGAATAGCTATTTGAGGACTCTGAGAGTAAATGGTAGCAGACAGATTGGGGAAGACCAGATATTAAGTACCACTGAAATGGCCATGAGTTTACCTTTTTTTCTGCTTCTGATCTCAATCACCCTGGACTCGACACAGCCTGAAACCTGAAAGTTGGTCTCAGTGCAGACAAAGAAAGCTTCAGGAGAAGCCCTCTAGTTCTGGCATGAAGAGTGGGAAAGGAGGTTCCTGATGCTCAGAGAAAGCGAGGGGAATCAAATTTTTACTTATTTTTTCTCTTTTTCCTGTTTTCTCATATCCCAGACCACAACAGCTCACAGACTCTTAAAAATATTATGGAGGTAAAATTTCCCCTTTGATCAGAGGAGTTGTGATCACAAAAGGGTGGGGTGAACTCCTGTTGTTTTGCCACCTGGTACTTGATATGGGTGCAGTTACAAAAATTATGTGGCAGAGCAGGGTAAATAAAGCCCAGTTTTCTGTCTGGAGGAATGATTATATAAGCCCCAGGAAATTAGAAGTACTAGGGAGATTGTAGAGAGGGAAAAAGCAACCCCTAAAAATTGTTTATAAATTTCTGTCCTCACTTCTAAGCTCAGAATTCATGGATCTGACTCTAAAAAGCTTTGAGAACTGGACTACAATTACAGGATAGACAAACAAACCAGTCCCAGACTGGTCACTTAGTGCTGCACTATGGAAAGATCCAAATAATAAAGTAAAAGCTTGGAAAATTTAATTGACATTGAGACCACAACCCAAAGAGAACTAGACAGAAATTGCATCTGGAACATACCCAGGTTGATTACCTTCTAAAACAAACAAGCAAGCAAACAAACAAAAGATCTAACTTCTCCATAGGATTTAAATAACACTCAGAGGTTCATAACATAATATTAAAAATGTCCATGTGGTGTTGGGATGGCCAAGTGGTCTAGGGCGCCAGACTCAAGCCTTCGCTTCCCGGTTTCGGGGCTTCTGGTCTCCATATGGAAGTGTGGGTTCGAAT
>NW_004444446.1:59048-61023 GCF_000243295.1 Trichechus manatus latirostris | reverse complement strand
GCTGTGCTGTCTGGCGGGTTGGCTGCTTATAAGCAAGCTCCTTATCAATTTCAAAACAAGGCCCTTCCAGCCAGACCAGGAACTAACCAATCCCCTCGGTAGACCATGTTCACTCAATTTGCACAGTAATTGACCATTTCCTACAAGGTACTTTAATCCTATTGGGTGCTTTTCCACAGCCTATTTGCATAGAAAACTAACTAATACCTTTGCAAGATTGTGGCCTAGCTAATCATTTTGGCAGTTATAAACTCTAAGCCAGAAAGGCCATATGTAAGAGACACCCATTGCACTGCACTGATAAAGGCTTTAAAATACTCTAAAAAGTATTAACAAAGACTATTAAAAAAATAGTAATGATGAAGTCTCAGCAAGGAAGTAGAATATGTAAGGAGAATCAAATGAAAATTCTCTAACCGAAAAGCACAATAAGTAAAATAAAAAACAAAGTTTTTGGGGGCATGGGTTCCACAGCAGAATGAATATGATAGAACAAAGATTAAGTAAACTTGAAGATAGATCAATAGAAATTATCCAGTTCAAACAACAGAGGGGCAAATATTGAAAAAAAGAAAAGAAAAGAAAAGTTTCAGGGGCCTGTGAATTGTAAAAATGTTGTAACATTTGCATCGCTGGAATCCCAGAGGAGGAAGAAGAGTATGGTGCAGAAAAAATAATAGTTGAAAATTCCTCAAATTTGACAGAAGATATAAACCTATAAGAAGCTCAGTGAAGCATAAACAGGATAAACCTAAAGAAATCCATGCCAAAAACAACATAATAAAACTACCGAAAACTAAAAACAAAGGAAAAGCCTTAAAATAGCTAGAGAAAAAACTTACAGGGAACAATGATTTGAATGAGAATGGATTTCTAATCAGAAACTATAAGAAAGTGGCACCACATTTTTAAAGTGCTGAAAGAAAATAGCTTTTAAACCACAATTTTATATCTAGCAAAAACATCTTTCAAGAATAAAGGTGAAATAAAGACATTCACAGATTATGGAAATTTAAGACAATTCGTTGCCAGCAGACCCACTCTGAAAGAATGGAAGTTCTTTCAACAGAAAGAAAATCATACTAAAGGGAACTTGGAACATCAGGAATGAAGGAAAAGTAACAGAAATAATAAATATGTGGGTAAATGTAATAGACAATTTTTCTCCTCCTTAGCTCTTTAAAGCACGTTGGATGCTTGAAAGGAAATATTATAACCTTGTCTGATGAGGTTTCCAATGTATGTAGATGTAATACATAATATTACTACCACATAAAGGGGGAGGGAAAAGGGACATATATATTTGTAAGGTTTATATATTCCACTTGCAGTTGTCAAACATTGATTTTAAGTAGATTTTGACAAGTTAAGTACATTTATTGTAATGCTAAGAGCAATTACTAACACAAACAAACAAAACAAAACGAAAACTATACAGAGAGATATAGTAAAAACATAACAAATAAATGAAAATAGAATACTAAAACATGTTCACACTTTCCAAAAGGAGACCGACAAGGGGAAATAATAAAAAAAAAGAGATAATAAAAACAAAAATCAAATAATAAAACAGTAAGACTAAATCCAAGTATATCAATAATTACATTAAAGTAAATTGTCTAAATACACCAAATAAAAGATAAATATTGTCAGATTAGATAAACAAATCACGAAGCAGCTATATGCTGTCTATAATGACAATGATCCAGGCAGGTTAAAAGTAAAATAATGGAAAAATATATACCATGCAAAAACTGAACCAAAGTTGGAGTGACCCTATTAATATTAATCAAAGTAGGTTTCAGAGCAAAGAAAATTACCAGGGACAAAGAGAGACATTGGATAATGATAAAAGGGTCAATTCACCGAGAAGACATAAGCCTAAAAGTGTATACACCAGAACAGAGCTTCAAAGGACATAAAGCCAAAACTGACAGAACAGAAAGGAGAAATAAATGATTCTCCACAGTTATAG
>NW_004444446.1:55027-57812 GCF_000243295.1 Trichechus manatus latirostris | reverse complement strand
CGGCCTAAGAATCACCCTTCACAGAACTAGGGGCGATACAACGCTTTGCTGTTCTTCCAGAACCCATCTACTGTTTTCTCAAATGTAATTGAACTTCTATCCATTGTAGAGTCTGGGCAAGGCCTCATGTATTGCCCTAACACTCTGCCATTGGAAGTCAGGTGAACTGGCTGTTATTTTTTTCCCTCTAAAATCTGTTTGTCCAGCAACTGCAAAGCTATCCCAGAAAGCTTTCTATGGCACGTCACGTGACCTGCCTCATTTCAGCTATTTTACTGCTAATGTACCCTAAATAAGGTCCTTAATCTATCAAAATGGAGTAAGTTCAGAGTTTTTTACACAATCAGCCTCAGGAGAACAATCAATGAGGTTCTTAGAAAAGAATGCACATTGAGGAAATCCCCTTTGAGCTGACCGTGCCCGTGAACTTCAGTTCTGTTTGTGATTTCATATTTGCCAAACACCCAGAGTGTGTTAGGGGACTCTTGGGGAGAGAGCATGGGGGGGTACTCATGGGAGGTCATGACAGCATGGATTGTGAAATTGCCCTGGCTGGAAGTGTGGCTGACTGACCTTGTGGCAAACTTCCCTTTGAGGGTTGATGAGAAGGGCTCAGTTATGCTATGTAACCCGCTTGGGAGAATCATGATGGCATGAGAACAGGATGAAATCAATAGTTCGTGGACATGAAATAATCCTATGGCCCTTGCCCAACCTTGGATGGAGCCCAGGAACGAGGAGCCAGAACCACATAGAGTGGACCAGGAGCTTTAAGGCGAAGACTTGGTTTGGCAAAAGTCTGGTCTCTGTCAAGTATGAGATGTTTTGAAAGACATTCTGAGGTGTTTGTTCAAGCCAGATGTCTCCTTGATGGATCTCAGTCTTATTTTTTTTCTTCCTAGCCTGTTGCAGAGGTTTATCAGACCTTTTGGGATGCTTGGGATTGTTGACTGTTTTCTTAGTAACTTGAAGTGTGTGGTAGCAGTAGCAGGGGGATCTGGTTGGTTTCACATCTCGGGCCTGATATCCCCACATCTGTTCCCAAAGTCAGTGGCTGGGCATGAGCCAGCATTGCTTTGTGAGAATCCAACATCTTTTACCCTCCACAGACAGCCCAGTGGAGACGCTGTTAAGACCCCTCTAGTGGGATCTTCTGTGAGCCTCTGTCCCTTCTGCCAACTGAGCATCCATAAGGGGCAGCACAGAAAAAAGTAAAACTTCTTTCCAAAGGACCTTTCTTGCTCAGACCCTATGGTGGATACAAGTGCAATTACATTTGAGAAAACAGTAGGAAGTTCTGACAGAGCAGCAAAGACCCACAGAATCAACCACTCTCTTCTTCCTGAAGTATAAACAAAAATTATAATAGCAAATGCATATGTAGCACTTACTCTGTACATGGTGCTGTTCTGAGGACTGTATGTATGCTAGTCTATGACCTATGTAACTCTCACGACAACCTATGAGTTGGATGATATTATTATCACCATCTGCTAGATAAGGGGACTAAGAAACAGAGGGTTAAGAAACTTGCTGGTAAAGTCACACAGAGCTAGGATTCAAACCCAGACACGCTAGCCCCAGAGTCTATGTATGAAACCCCTGGTCTAAACTTTCTCTCTTCTTCCACAAAGCAGTGTCCTCTGAGATGTGCCATGACCTATTCTCTCAGCTAATGCTGTGGTTCCTCTGTTGTGCAGAATCATTAAATGTATCAACTCTAGCAGTGTGGTGGTCCTTGGAGGTCAATTTTCTTTTTACATTGTGTTTCTGAGGATGCCCAGGAATATAAGTAAAAATTTAATCTTGAATGGCATTTAACACCATTATTTCATCCTCAAGACATTTAGTAAATAAATTTTTAAGTCTTGACTACATGTGTCCTTTCTGTCAAGGAACTAGTTTGGAGTAGGGTCAAAGAGCAGGACACTGGGGGCATAAGTGTCCCTGAGAAAAGCTACAATACTGTGTGTGGTACAATTCAAGGGAAATATAAATGACCAAGTTGAAATACATATGCAAAAGTGTGGTCAAAAGAACAGCAAAAGCCAAGGCTGCAATAGAAACATAACATGTATACATAGAGCTGAAACGTTAGGAAAACAAGAGCAGACTGACATTCAACTTGGTAAAGTCAGAAAACAGGAGAATGGGATGAAGAGCAAGGTACAAACAGATGAGTTGCAGTGGATCCAAATGTTAAGTTTGCTTCAGGTCTGGCCCAGAATGTGCTGCTCTGGGGGACAGCCTTATTAACATTTATGGCAGGTTTGACTACACCAAACAGGAACAAAATTAAAGTGATGCCTTCTTCTTTTACATAATGTTATATAGCTTTTATTCACTTAATTGATGCTCCTCAGTATCCAAGACTCTCTCTCCTCCTCTCCCTCTCCCTCCTTGATATAGTCATCTATGAATTTTTCTAAAACCTTTGTCATCAAAGCTTGCATCATCATGTTTGCTCATCTGTATTCTTATGTAAGTTGGTGTGTGATTTCACCCAGGAAAACAATGGTAGCAATTAAAAGTTTGATGAATCAATATTTTTTTGTGTTAGGCAAAATACACTTCTTGTTATTCAGCCATCTGAGCTAGTTTGAAAATAACTTATGGTGGCTATGTATGACTGAATAAGAATATTTATTTTGTTAGGTTCTTAATTATATTTTCCCTTAAGTATAAAGTATATATTCTAGTCCTCAAGTGAACTGGTATAACAATGACATTAGGATGAATTGACACTACATCTTTGTAAACTCATATGTCCTCAAAAGGCATTTGG
>NW_004444446.1:51733-54885 GCF_000243295.1 Trichechus manatus latirostris | reverse complement strand
ACTGCATCATTTTATCCTGAAGGATCTAGTTCATTTTGATCATCTTGGGAAGGACTTTGGGAAGATGAAAGCTGTCTGTGTTACTTATAATTATCTCACTATGATAACCATGTTCTATCATATATTTCTGGTTAATTGATAAAAAAATGATGAATATGCTGCTGTGGTCACAGTGTCTTGGTCAGTCCCTCCCAACAGAAATGTGTCTAGGTTTTCACTAATATATAAATGACAATTGTCATTGAGATAGTGGCTTTTATTACCAAGGATTGTAAATAAAATATTCCTTCAAGTTGCCAGTTGTCTCACAGAATTTGCATTCCAAACCCCGACTAATAAAGAAACTAAATCCTTTGCTCGATGATGTTCCAGGTGCCAGAGCAGAACCAGTTAGTTGACTCAATCAACAGCAAACATTCAGCGTCCAGGGTGCATAAATGAGGTCTAAAGAGGTTCCATCTTTGCCCAAAGGTCACTATCTGGTGGAGAAATTGAGACATATTCAAGGAAAAAGTCCATGGAATTGACATCATGCAACAAGCAGTTCATGAATAGAGAAGACCACTGGGCTTTATTAAGGCCAGTTGGATTAATTCAGGGCAGGGTCTGTGAGATGGGAGGATGGCCCTTGAGAGATGTAGTGAACTTGTAAGAGAGAATGGATTGAAGTTGGTTTGGGAGTAAAAATGAAATCAATAGTAGGCAATTGTATGTTGAACTCTTGCTTGTATATAGCAGAGAGCCCTTTCCATTTTTCCTAATATTTAGCCTAACTCATCTAGAGCCTGGAACATAATTAATGCTCAGTCAGGTCCTTGCTGATTTCATGAATTCAGTCAATCACTGTAGAACACATAGAACTCTGTGTCCTTTATATTCTCATCTCAATCTGTTCTCTGTCATAGAAACTTATATATGTCTTCTCAGCCCTCTATTAGACTGTAAGCATCCAGAAGGCAGGGCCTGGTTCTTGCTTGTCTATATTGATCTTCATGGGATGCTGGTTTATTTGTAATGAATTAATTCTTCCTCTATCACAGAATTATGATCTTAGTGGAAAGCCACTGCTATTAAGGAGACTTTCAATGGGAACCTACTATCTCTAGTATCACTACATGAAAGACCTGAGCTAAGATTTTGAATGGGGAGAGAAAGAACGCTACTTGTTCAAAAGTCCCAGTAAGTTCCTGGTTAAGCAAGACCTATTAAGACCATTTGAATTCAAATTCCAAATAGTGTAACTACTGTTTCCTTTCAGTTCTCCAACTGAGTTAATTCACAAACATGAAATAATTGTGACTGTGGGTTGTTACAGCAACATCCTTCTTCTGTATTGGTCCACTGAATACTTGCAACATTGCTTAGTAATAAGAAAAATTAAAAACTGTAGCCTGAGCAAATGGGTAATCCAAGTTGTTTGCAAACATTTTTAGTAGTGATTAATTTTTTTTAAATAAAATTATAGGGAAATTCTATTATAATCAATAAAAGCTTTTTTTTTTTTTGCACACTAACTATATGCCAAAGGAACTATAAAAAAAAATAAAAAACATTGCCATCGAGTCAATTTTGACTCATAGTGATCATATAAAGACAGAGCTGAACTGCCCCATACAGTTTCCAAGGCTATAAATCCTTATGGAAGCAGATTGCCACATCTTTCTCCTGAGAAGCAGCTGGTGGGTTCAAACCACTGACCTTTCAGTTAGCAGCTGAGCACTTTAACCACTGAACCACCAAGTCTCCTTAAAGGAACTGTGTTGTCCTTTAATTAATTAACTAATTTCATCTTTACAAGAATCCCATGAAGTAGGATTATCACCCCAACTTAATGTTGAGGAAATTGAGGTAAAAAGCAGTGTTCTGACTTTCCCTAGGTGTGATTGTTAAGATTATATATCATCTTGGCTGGGCCATGATTCTCAGTGGTTTGACAGTTATGATGTAGCTTAGCAGCTAAATAATGATGCAATCACTTCCATGACGAGATCTGCTGTGAGTAGCCAATCAGTTGAAAAGTAGTTTCCTTAGGGGTGTGGACTACATCCAATACAAGTGGACTTTCTGGCAAGGCTCCTAGGCTTTTGCTTGCACTGGATCCTGCAGCTGGCTCCTGTTCGTCTGACCTCTGGTTCTTGGGACTTGAGCTAGCAGGTTACCTGTGATCTTGCCTGCCGATCTTGGGATTCATCAATCTTCATAACCTGTGAGCAACAGCCCTGCCCTCTGGACCTGCCAATCTTGGATTCACCAGCCCCTGTGGCTAAGTGAATCAGGCGGAGCTGCTATCTTGACCCACAGAGTTGGGACATTCCAGCCCCTACAACCACGTGGGCCATTTCCTTGATACAAATCTCTTTCTATATATAGTTATACACTTTACTGGTTTTGCATCTCTAGAGAACCCAGCCTAAGACACTAGGCCAAATGGGGAGTCTGTCTATGACTTAGTCTAGATTCAAAGGTAGGCAGTCTGGCTCCTGAGCCTATGCTGATAATCATTACACACAACTCTCTACTTCTCGTACACCAGGTAACAGTGATAAACAGGTTCTGTAAGCAGTTCAAATTCCATTTGTTGGAAAGTATTTCACTATATGCAGAAACTCAGAAGCAGTTCCCTGTAGCACAAGTTGACAGCCAAATGCTGGTCCATGAAGTAGGTGTTATTTCATCTTCCCTTCCCCCATTAGTTCTACTCTCTTCCCTGAATGTCTTTAAGTCTCTTTTTCTTCCAAAATACTTACTTCTCTGTGCAGAACTGCCAAGGTCGTTAGATCAATGGTCTCCAAATTTTCTGGTTCCCCATTAATATCAATAAAAAACTGTTTGGAACATGCACCCCTAACATTTGTAAATTTATAAACTATACTCATAAATAAAACATAATAAAGCATACATAAAATATAAAAGAATGAGATGAGGAATTAAAGTTTTTCTTAATGTCTAGTTTTGATGTCTTTATATTATCATTGTTAGTATCTTAGGGCAAAATACACTTAGACTAGAGTGTTATTGCTAATAATAGTGTATTTATATCATATCTCAGATGGACTTCTTGATAATTATAATGACTTTTTGGGCTGAATTATGTCATATATGATTATGTCTTCATAGTTTTTACCTCATCATGTGGCTGATAATGAGCTGTT
>NW_004444446.1:48730-50983 GCF_000243295.1 Trichechus manatus latirostris | reverse complement strand
AATCCATCTTGCCGAGGGTCTTCCTCTATCATTGACCCTATACTTTACGAAGCATGATGTCCTTCTCCAGTGACTGATCCCGCCTGACAACCTCCTGCTCACTACTAGCTGCTTCCAAAACTTTTTCATCACCCCAAACAGAAACGCTGTATCCATGAAACAGTACTTCCCATTCCCCCCATCCCCCCATTCTTGGTAACCTCTAATCTATTTTTGCCTCTATGAATTTGCCTATTCTAGATATTGCATATAGGTTAGAATCATACAATATTTGTCTTTTTGTGTCTCACTTATTTCACTCAGCATAATGCCATAGCATGCATCACCACTTCGTTTCTTTTTATGGCTGAATAAAACATTCCATCTTATGTATAGACCACATGTGGTTTCTCCACTCATCTGTTGATGGGCAGTTGGGTTGTTTCTACCCTCTGGCTGTTGTGAATAACGCTGAGTTGAACAATGATGTACAGGCTACAGAGGATTCTGAGGTGCTGCTGTTCATTGCACTCCTTGTGGCAGATTCACTCCTGAAAGGAGAACTGAACACTACGCCAACCTGGTTACCACAAAGGTGAAGATGATTTACCTCCGTTTCCTCAGTAGGTAGCTGACCTGGGACTGGAAACCAGTCTTTAGATGATAAGTCCAAGACTTCTCTGTGTCCCTTTCACTTCCCACTTTTGGGGACTCTTTTTTTGTTTTTTGTTTTTCCCAGAAAGAAAAGCATTAAATTTTAATAAGTAAAGACTCTTCTTACCCAGTAAGTTTTTTTTTTTCCCAGCAAGAAAAGCACTAAATTTTAATAGTAAAGACACTTCTTACCCAGTGAGTTAGGAAATAGTTTGCTTTAAATAGTAAGTGGGATGGGGCTTCCTTAGTCCATCTTTAGGGGAGAGGACACAATAATTCTACACAACTAAAATCAAAGACCTAACATTTTTACATCCCAGACATCTTTATTTTACACCTATTATGCTATGAATTCATACGGAATTGGTTCCAGCAGCTCAGGTTCCTTTCCATGGGTTCTCACAAAGTGTGCTGCTCTGGCTGGAGCAGGCTGGCGCTTCAGGTGAACCCAGGTAACTTTCTCTTTGGCTTCCTACTTTTTCCTTATCACTTGTTTCAGGAAACTATATTGGCTTTTAGAGTGCGGAACATGCTCAATATGCACATTTATTCTCTTGGCGAGAATCTTGCCCTTAACTTGTTTGTCCTCAACAATGCCAACAGCATACTGGGTAACATTGTAGACTCTTCCAGTTTGCCATGGTAACACTTGTGAGGCATTCCTTTTTGGACAGTGCCCATTCCTTGATGACTACAATATCGCCTTTCTTGCAGATTCACATGTATGTGGCCAAAGGAAAAACTCCATGTTTTCTAAAAGGCCTAGAGAAGTAAGTGCCTCTCCTCTTTCCCTTTGTGTTCATCATTTTGGTGAATTACTGCAAGATGGCTATTCCAGCGGAGAGGCGGGGACTCTGGTTTGAAGCCAAATATTTGTGCATGCTTGCTTTAGTCTAGGTTCTTGCCCGAACCAGTGATAGAAACAAAGCGCAAACTGGCCTAAACTATAAAAGGACATATATCAGCTCAAGTATCTGAATAGCCAGGACCTCTCCTGGTATTTCACTTTGTGCCTGGAATCTACAGTCTCCCTCTTGCTTTACTCTGTCTAGTGGTGCCAGGAGTAATCCCTCCTGGGACAGTCTGGAGCCGATAAGCCTTGCCCTTGAGAAGTCTCTGATTTCAGGTGACCCATGTAGTAATCTAATGAGATTTCCGGATAACCACCCCAGAATGCTAAAGGGACTTGCCTTCTGCTGTGACTAGTCCCAAATTCTTTTCTTTTTGTTGTTGTTGAGAATATACACAGCAGAATATTCTTCACATTTTCTCGGAAGTCTGTGGGCCATAACATTCTACTTCTTTGTTTCAAATTCTGTATTAGCCAGGTTGTTGGTTACAAAGGACAGACCCATGTGCTATCTTAAGCAAAATGACATTATATTGGAAGGTTCTAAGGAGCTTACAAGAATAGACAGGAAGGAGGTTGCAGGGCTAGGCTTGGAAGATTGCCAGTGAGGGAGCTCTGGAGGGCTGGGCAGCAGGATCTGCGGCCGTGTCCATGTTACGAGAGAGGCCTTGTTTACACATCACCATGGGGTGAAATAATAATCACTTCGATCTCCATTTATTTTCTGTTATTTCCTTAAGGACCAAGGTTCTGGGAAACAGACTCAGTTC
>NW_004444446.1:46824-48049 GCF_000243295.1 Trichechus manatus latirostris | reverse complement strand
GGTTTGGTTTTAGTTAATGGTGAAGAATATTGAATACATCATGAACTGCCCAAAGAACCAATAAATCTGTCTTGGAAGAAGTACAGACAGAATGCTCCTTTAGGCAAGCTTGGTGAGATTTCATCTCACATACTTTGAACATGTTATAGGGAGGGACCAGTCCCTAGAGAAGGACATCATGCTTGGTAAAGCAAAGCTTCAGCAAAAAAGAGGAAGACCCTCAACGAGATGAATTGACACAGTGGCTGAAACAATGGGCTCAAGCATAACAATGATTGTGAAGATGGTGCAGGACTGGGCAGTGTTTGACTCAACGACACCTAACAACAACAGTAACAACAACAACAGTTAACAAAACATGCCATGTCTATGCAATAGAATACGGTGAATCATAAAAAGGGGATGAGGAACCTTTTAAATTCATTATGTGATTATGTATTTTCAGGACATACCATCGGGGACAACAAGCAAGGTACAGAACAGTGTATGCGTTATGCTATCATTTGTGTGGATGAAACAAGAAAAGGAAAAAAATGTGTGTGTGTTTGTGAAAGTATAAACTATCTTTGGAAGGAAACGTAAGCCCTCTAGTATGGGGGACTAGGAGACAGGGGGGCCGGGAAGGGAGCTTATTGTTATATATACCCATTTTTATGTTTTGAATTTTGTACCACAGGAATGTTTTATTATTCAATAAATTAATAAAATTAACATAAAAGACACAGGAAAAAGATGTGGCAGTCTACTTCCATAAAGATTGCAGCTTTGGAAATCCTATGGGGCAGTTCTACTCTGTCCTATAGCATCGCTATGAGTCGGAATCAATAAAAGAGACTTAAAAGAAAATAAATAAAATTAGGGGATAGGGCTGGTGAGTTGGCCTCTGCCAGGTTGAGGTGTGAGGAGGGCAGCAGGTGCTGCTTGGAAGAATGGGTGCAATACTGAGAGGTGGGACCTTTTTTGGGGGTAGAGACCCCTGCCCACAGAAGCAGGCAGAGAGTTGCAGTGTCTCTGCCAGTCTTGTGCACTGATGCGGGCCTACGGGGTGCCTAATAACCCCATGGTCTTGGTGCGGCCTTAAGGCCCCCAGGTTGGCCAGCCTGCTTCCTGCTTACACAAATGCTGTACTCTTTACATTGAATGAATCGCTGCTCATGGTACTGTCACACTCCTCCTGGTCATGCCTTGGGTCACACTGTTCCCCCACCTGGTGTGTTTTTTTCTT
>NW_004444446.1:20442-22726 GCF_000243295.1 Trichechus manatus latirostris | reverse complement strand
GGAAAGTTTGATTATGATATGTTTTGGTGAATTTCTTTTGGGTTCTATCCTGTATGGGGTTTGTTGAGCTTCTTGGTTGGAAAACTGCTCATCTTTGAAGGTGTTTGAGAAGTTTTCTGCCATTATGTCTTCAAAAAATTCTCTCTTTATTTTATCTTTTCCCCCTCTGGGATTCCTGTTATGCATAAGTTATTCCTCTTGATGTTGTCTCACATAACTCTTAGGCTTTCTTTAATTTTCTTCAGTCTTTTTTCTGATTGTTCCTCAAATTAGTATCAAGGGATTTGTCTTTATTTCACTGACTCTTTCTTCCATTGATTCAGTACTGCTTCTGTGTCCTTCCATTGAGTTATCTATTTCTGATATTTTATTAAGCTTCTGAATTTCTAGTTGTTGTTTTTGTATGATTTATATTTCTCTCTTGAGTTTGTCATTTTGTTTTTGTGTTTTTTTCCTAAAATCTTTTAGGCTTTTTTCTGTGCTTTCCTTGATTTCTTTGAGGAGGCTAAATATTAGTCTTTCGAATTCCTTGTTTGGTAGTTCCATTATCAGTTCTTCCTCAGAAAGGTTTTCCATGCCTTTATTTTGCTCATTTGCTTGAGCCATCTTATTAATTTTTGTTATATGATTTGTAGTTGACTGCTTTCTTTGAGACTTTAAGGTTCCATTTTATTTGTTTATTTTTTTAATTCATTGTATGCTTGTTTGTCTTTTTTGCATTATTTTTATTTTGTTTTGATATATCTGGAGCTTAACTTTTTTCTTTGTCTTTATATTGTCTATCTTCTTTTGTATTGTTTTAAATTGTGCTGCTTTTTAATATTGGTCTGTGTATGACTATGATGTTGCTGGTTGGTTGTGAGTACTTTTCTCTCACTGGTGAGTATGATGGGTTGCATACACATGGGAATTCTCTGTCATTGGACACGTATGTCTTCCCTTATAGATTTGTGTCGAGGTGTGTGAGCAGGACCTTTCACCATTGTGGGGCTCCAGGTGTCAGGTGGTCAGGATCCCTCTACAGGTCTTGTGAGGCTGTGTGGTCCCTCCACACTGGTGTGTCCTGTTAGTGTAGCCTCTGGAGAGCAGGATGGGTCATCTTTGCAGACCCGTGGAGGCAGTACAACTCTAATGGGGCCCTCTACTTAGTTATGGATTGATGTCCTAGTGACGGGGAAAGGCTGGGGGGGGGTGGTCTCAGAGTATGCTCAGATGGCCTGAGGGAATAAGTAGAGTGTGGGAAGGACATGATGTGGGCAGGTCTCTGGGAGCACCTCACCTCATGGGCTGAGCTGGATGCATAGTGTGCTCTGGCAGAGCAGGGTGAGTGGTGAGTGGGGAGAGCTGTCTGATATCTTGCTGTGTAGGCCAGGTGGGACACATGATGGACTCAGGCAGGGAGAGAAGAGTGGTGGGTGGTCTTCCAGGTCTTCTCACTGGGCTGGCCAGTGGGGGGAGTGGTGGGTATGTCTCTGGGATCCTCTCCACACAGACCAGGTGGGGTAGTGGTAGACATGTTTTAGGGACTCCTAGCTATATAAGCCAGGCAGGAGAAGTGGTGGTCAGGTCAAGTGGTGGGTGGGTTCCCTGAATGCACCTTGCTTCAGGGATGATGGGGTTGGGGGGCTGTTCAAATGGGAGGGCAAAAGGGACTGGAACAATTTTGACTTCTAATTAATACTCTACTGTTTTGCTATTCAGTGGGTGTCTCCTTCCCAAATAGACATGCATCACTACTGATAGGAAGTCCTATCATTAGTTTCTAGGTCCCTCCCTTCTCTGCATTTGCCAGGGACTCTGAAGCTCTTGCCCACCTTCCTGCACTTACCTTTGTCCCTCTGTAGAAGTACACTTCCTGTCTTATCAGTGTCCTGAGGCTCCAATGATTTTTCCCTATGTTTCCCTAGTTTCAAAGCTAAGGGACTCTCTCATGTCTTGGGCTAATTTGGACCTGGCACATGACCTGCCTATCTTGTTTCTTTATAAGTTCATTTATTTAGTATCTCTGCCCTCAGCTGTGTTATCCATGAAGTTGCCTTCGTGGACTCCTTGCCCAGGGATGTTGTTTATTGCCATCTCAAAATGGTCATGCAGTGCCAGGCTAGCCAGTTGGACGTGGACTTTCTGAGAATTTCTGTGTGCCTTCTGATTTCGTTCTAACTCTGTTTCCAATCAGTGCTCAATCCAATTCTTCAACCTTCCCTTTGATGTTCAGGGATCTGGGGTCATTATATCTGTTTCACTTGGTTTCTCGAATTTTTGCTGTAGGGGGATGTTAACACGC
>NW_004444446.1:17734-19226 GCF_000243295.1 Trichechus manatus latirostris | reverse complement strand
CTAGGATAGGAGTGGGTGATAAGGCTAAAAGGATGAAATCATCTTGTGGATAGGATTTTAGGAGGACAGTTCTTTTTACTTGGTGAAATATATTTGATTAGACTCAGAACATATGAATAACAATAAAGACTCTTAATGCAAATGTTTTAAATTATTAAACTTGTGTGCTGCATTTTCTCCCATGCAATCAGTACCTTTAAACCCCAAAGGGAAAGGGAAATACAACACCTCTCATGGTCATTGTTAAATGATTGGAATTGAACAAATATTTGTCAAATAAACCAATTAAAAACCAAACCTGTTTTTGTCAAGTCAATTCCGATTCATAGTGATCCTGTAGGAAAAAAGTAGAACTGCCCCATAGGATTTCCAAGTCCATAAATCTTTTTGAAAGCAGATTGCCACATCTTTCTCCCATGGAACAGCTGGTGAGTTTGAACTGCCAACATTTTGGTTAGCAGCCAAATGGTTAACCACTGCACTATTAGATAAACCATTAGATAAATAAGCCATTAGTTAAATTGTTAAATGTACCATTGGCTAAATGGTTAAATAAACCATTAGATAAATAAAAAACCAAAAGCAGGAGAGGAACTACTGCTTTGTGTGACACACACCAGTGAGGTCATCATCATTATTATTCATATTTCTCCCCACACTGGACAAAGGAGAAATGATAGGGCCAAGTTTAAGGGGATAACTTTGCACTATAATACACAAAATATTCAAATACAATACCACAGAAGACGAATTTATATTTGAGGGAAAGTGTGCTTAACATCTTAGAGTTTTCGCACTGCTTCCTTCATATCACTTTAAAAGTTTGACATGAACTTGCCAAGGCCAGAGGATCTCAGACCTCTCTCATTCTCTGTATCCTGGCAAAAAAATACAAATTGTTTCTTGCTTAATAAAATATTATTTTTTCTGATTATAAAAACCACTTTAATGGAGGACTGAGCTAAAGTATGTTACCATTCCAGTTATAAAAACAGACAAATACTGTCTGGTAAGTGTAAACAACATAAAAAGTCTTTTAGACACTGTTGAGCTTAGTAAAAAAAATAAAGATAAAAATTTCCAATGCTAGAAATGAAAAGAAAACTTACAGCTATAAAAGCCAACTTCTGAGAGGATGCTTCAGCTGACAGAGGAGACAGGATCTAGATATTTGTCCTAATGGCTGGGGGTAGGAGTCCAAGAGTTAAGCACAAATTGTTAAGTGTTCAGCTACTAACCAAAAGGTTGGCAGTTCAAATCCACCCAAAGGCACCTCAGAAGAAATTCTTGCCGATCTACTGTTGAAACAGTACAGCCAATGAAAATCCTATAAAACACAGTTCTACTCTGAAACATGGGTCAATAAATTGGAATCAATTCAATGGCAACTGGTTTTTGGTTTGGCTGGAGATGGACCCTCACTGGGATGGGAAATGAGGTCTAGGATCTGCATAAACTGGAGGCTAGAACTGAGATGCCTTACACAGAACCA
>NW_004444446.1:13506-14588 GCF_000243295.1 Trichechus manatus latirostris | reverse complement strand
AGTCATAACACCTGAGAACTTTCCAGACATAATAAAATCTAAGGTTGATATTGTATATGGAGTCCCAAGTAGGATAAATAAAACTAATACACTCCTAGATTCGTGGTAGTGAAGGCACAGAACCCTAAAGACCAGTAGGCTTGTGGAGGAGACAAGAATTGAGAGGAATAGTAGCTGAGGAGGGGGCAGGTAAGCACAGGCACCAAAGAAGCTCAAGGGATGGAAAGAGCAATTTCCAGGAAATATCAAAAATACATTCAGTGAGGAGGCCACTGTAAAGCATGGTGTAGAGATGTAGGAGGTAAATAGGGAAATTTGATAGGACACCGGAGCAGGGAGGAACTTGAGATGCTCAGAGAACCATGCCAGAAGTTACTGTGGGTGTGTAGGATTGAAAAGTGGCCATAGCAGGAGGGATAGCTGTAGAGAAAGGCAAGACCAGCTCTGGGAATGTGCCCTTCTTTGTAGGCAAAGGAGGGTCGTGAGGGGTTTTTAAGCAGAGGAAGGACTGGGTAGATACTCTGGCTGCTGTGTGGAGAATGGACTAAAAACAGAGGCAGACGTTTGAGCCAGAAGGTTGATACCACAATCTAAGCATGAGATAGTCGCTGACTAAAGCTAGATCCAGGGAGGGTGAAGTAAGAAGACAGTTCTGCCAGAGGCCGAAGGACATGTGGTGTGCAACATGTAGAGCCTGTAGAGAGAGGGAAGAAGGAGCTAAACGATGACTTCTATGTTGTTGGCTGGGTAACAAAGACATCTAGTTCCTGACACAGGCAAAGTAGGCTTTTTTATTTTAATAGCCATGTAGTTTTTTTAATATATAGTACACTCCCTCCTCACTTATTGACATGATTAAGTTCCAAAGACCACGTTGTTCTGTGAAAATTGGTGTTATACAAAAATGGAGGATGACCACATCAGATCACAAAATGGAGGACGACTACATAGTTACATAACTTCCAAATTACATAACTGCCAAATTATATCATTACATAACTGCCTGTCATGGATTGAATTGTGTCCCCTAAAAATATGTGTATCAATTTGGCTAGGCCATGATTCCTAGTATTGTGTGATTG
>NW_004444446.1:10708-11950 GCF_000243295.1 Trichechus manatus latirostris | reverse complement strand
CAGTAAAAGGTTTAAACTGTTTATCTCCTATGTAAAGAGGCCTTTTTAGAAAGGAAGTACATAAACACTTCTTAAGAATATGAGGAAGCAGAGGCCCAGAGCATGTAAACAACAAATATTTGTGGTAGGGGAGGGGTTGGGGAGAAGACAACGTTTATAATGATTTAGACTTCTTCATCACATCATAAAAGGAATACTAATGGCATAAATAATTGCATAAGGCTGGAATCTCTTAGGCTCTTCTGTGACCTCAGAGAGCCTAGTCTAGCCCTACCCATGCTTCCCATCCTCCAGATGTGTGGCAGGTCACTTGGGAATGGACACAAGATTTCTTAGTCCGGGAATGGGAGGAAATAGTAGTTTTCTATCTGTGGGCTAGTTGCTGAGTCAAAGGAGACAACGTTACTGAATGTCTATAAAGCGTTAGACTTTCTTCTTAAATGACTCTAGTTATCCTCACTACAAACTTAATTATGAATATTAATAAACCAAAACAGTTGCTGTGGAGTCAATTCTGACTCATGGCTGATGAGGAAATGGAGACTCAGAGAAATGCCTTGGCTAATGTCACATGCCGTGAGTTGGGAGAGATGTTTAAAGGCAGGCCTGAGGGATTTCTGCTGTAAACCATCCCACAAGTCTGCCTCACCCTGAGCCAAATTCCCTTCCATTGGAGAGGTGGGGGCCTTGCTCATGACCCTGGAGCCGGCCCCCAACTGAGGGGACCCATGAAGAGTGCCAGGTGAGCTCAGGGATGTGGTCAGGCCATGCTCCTGCTGTGTGGTCTCAAAGTATCACTTAACCTCTGCTGCCTTGACCTCCTCATCTGTGAAATGGGGATCAGATTACGTTGTGCTTTTGCCCAGTGAAGGGGCGATGATTAATGAAATCATGATGGGGTCTGTTGAGCCCCAGGGCAGACTCATTTATTATGGAGTAGAGTACATATTTTTTCTTCCTTCCATACCTTGTCAAAGATTAAAAAAAAAGTAACAAAAGTTAAAGTAAAAATTTCCCAGAATTTTATTGCATAATATTTAATCATTACAATCTAACTTAAGCTAAAATCCTTTATTTTAGTTAACAGTTTGTGATTACTATCTGATTTGTATTTGGCACTGGCATAATTCTCGAGTTTAACCAGACTTAACTTCTTTATTCCTTAAATAAAATGGATTATGCACAGAGTGACATTTTAAATTACCACAGTTCCAAACACCTTTAGGGCTTTGAGGTTTAGTC
>NW_004444446.1:7686-8733 GCF_000243295.1 Trichechus manatus latirostris | reverse complement strand
TGGGTCAAGGCCTCTCACCTTGCTTCTGATTAGTGTTTGAATTTAGGATGAGAAATGGCAATTTGCAAGATGGCAGTAGCTTGTTGTTTGCAATTCTGTTGAGAACAAATATTAGCTCAACTCATTCTGTTTTTCTTTTTCAGTAACACCATCTCCTGCCTTGAAGAGAAATTTGGCGTGTGAGAGAGAGTTCAGAAATATTTCCAAGCTATGAGAGGTGAGTGTGTGTAAGTGAAACACGAGCTTACTCACGTTATTGCTGCTGTGTGCCATTGAGTCAATTCCGACATATAGCGACCCTATAGGGCTTTAGAAGAGCCACAAATCTGATTTGTTTGTCTTATTTTGAATTTCTCTGTAATCTGGGGCACTCACTGTGCCCAGTTGCAACTGAATACAAATATTGATAAAGACCTCTGGGAGAAAAACCAAGACTGTTTATCCTGAGTACATACTGTGCTTAATGAGAGTGAACAATGACTCACTCCAGCAGAAATTACCTGTGGTCTAACAAGATGACATCTCCAAGAAACAGATTTACTAAAAAGGGTTCCAGATAATTACTTATTCTCTGCATTGCTAAGATATATCACCCCTTTTGGTTTTAGTAGCAAAGATTTTTATGTGAAAAATCCAATGATATTGATACTGTGTTCACCAAATACCTTTAGCTCCATTGTGAGGTGTCAAAAGTAGATTTATTCATAAACCAGTTTATTAATTGGAAGCCTAGACTTTGCCTAAAGTTTGGGCCTTCCATAAGGGCAAGTTAGTAATTCGTATATACACTTTTACTTGGGTGAATGTAAAAAAAAAAAAGAGTATGGAGGCATGTGCTTATTAGGATGTTTCTGAGCATAATTTCAAGAGCAAAAGCCTAATCTTTGGGAAAAGCTTTACCCAGTAGAATTTAAATATCTTGCGGTTTTAATCTCTCACATTCTACTCCACGATGTCCTCATTATGGTTTCAAGTTTCCCAGTCACCACACAGCTATCCCAGCTCAGATTTAATCAGCTGCAGACATTCATCAGGAGGAACGAAGGG
>NW_004444446.1:3913-4835 GCF_000243295.1 Trichechus manatus latirostris | reverse complement strand
GAATTCAGCAGCATATTTAAAAAATAACATTTCATGTCTATGGTTTTTCCTCAGAAATTGTCACTATAATAAAAGTAAATCCATTAATAGACTATCTAAAATAAATTGGCCAAAGGGGAAATAATAAAAGTTCCTTTCAAAAAAAGTCAAGGATCATTTGATAAATTTCAACATAAATTTTTATGAAAATTCTTAGTAAATCAGCAATGAGAATAAAAAGAAATATTTACCAAAATTCAACCATGTACATCGTTCATGGCAGTGAGATTTGTGAGGCATTACTTTTAAAATCAGGAGAAGGAAGTAGTGTCTATTATTATTTACTATATTTCTTCAAGTCTCAGCTGTCACACTGAGATAGCAAATCAAAACCAAACCTGTTGCCGTCGAGCCGATTCTGACTCATGCAACCCCATGTGTTACAGAGTAGAACTGCTCTATGGAATCTTTATGGAAGCAGATAGCCTGACCTTTCTTGCATGGTGCTGCTGGGTGGGTTCAAACTGTCAACATTTAGGTTAGTAGTCAAGCACAAACTCTGTGCCACCTGGGGACCTTACATTGAGATATGGAGATAGCAATGAGGGGTACAGAAATTAGTAAGTGTAATTTAATTTGTAGTGATATTACTGCTAACCTGGAAAACTGAAACTCACTGTGTTATGAATTAAATTGTGTTCCCCCACATATATGAGTTAGAATCTTAGCCCATATACCCGTGGACATAATCCCATTTAAAAACCTGTTGCCGTCGAGTCAATTCCAACTCATAGCAGCCCTATAGGATAGAGTAGAACTGCCTTATATGGTTTTCAAGGCTGTAATCTTTATGGGAGCAGACTGCCAATCTTTCTCCCACAGAGCAGCTGGTGGATTCAGACCTCTGACCTTTCAGTTAGCAGCTGAGTGCTTTAACCATTAC
>NW_004444446.1:0-906 GCF_000243295.1 Trichechus manatus latirostris | reverse complement strand
ACTGATTACTGACCTGCTCTGGTGGCTGTAGTAAGTGCCACAAACAACCCATCCCAGTAACTCCCTTCAGCTAGACCTGCCCTGCCGTACTATATCTGAGTGACTGACCCAGCCAACTGGAGAAGGAGGTGAAAAGTATTGTGCCCATAGAGGAGAAAACAACAAAGAACACAAAGCCCGCCCACTCAGACATAGTAAATTTAAAAAAAAAAAAGGGACAAAACAAACTTACAATCAATAAATGAGAAAAATAACTACTGAATGCCCGGAAGACAGCAGAAAATATCAAAACATTTACAAAAACAGGACAGGATGGTTCCCGTAGGCGTCCAAAATAAAACACCGGATGACTTTCCAGTGGGACAAAATGCACTAGGACTACTGATAGGGAATTCAAATCACTAATACTCAGAATTCTCCAAGAGCTGAGGCAAAAAGCTGACAAACATGAGGAAAAAATTCATGGAAAATGCAGACAAAAAAAATGTAAGAATTCAGGAAAATAATGCAGGAACAAAATGCCAAAATAAATTCATAACTAGAAATTATACGAAGACAACAATTAGAAATCTAAAAGATAAACAAAAAGATTTCAGAAATGGACGGTGTCTTAGAAGGGCTGAGGAGCAGATTTGAAATGGTGGAAGACAGGATCAGTGGAATTGAAGACAAACACTTGTATACAACTCTCTGATGAAAACTCCGAAAAAAGAACAAAGAAAAATGAAGAGACCCTGAGAGTTATGTAGGATACAATCAAAATCAAAAATTTCTAGTGATTGGAGTTCCAGAACAGGGGGAGAAAACAGAAAACACAGAGAGGATGATTGAAGAACTGCTGACAGAAAACTTCCCCAATATCATGAAAGATGAAAAGCTGGCCATCCAAGAAGCTCAACGAACCCC
>NW_004444445.1:96580-97350 GCF_000243295.1 Trichechus manatus latirostris | reverse complement strand
GATTGTATGCAGCAGAGTGGGACCATGTTAGATGGAAGCATGGCTTTATTTGGAGAATAAGTATGTTCAAGGAGACGTGTATGGATGCCACACGGACACATTACAAACCATCACAGGGACCACTGACATACGCAGCGAGTTCATTAATAAGTATCATTGTGTTTAGGGCCAGTGTGGCCCCAAGGTAATGAAGATGCCAGTGGCCCCTTCTCCAAGGTTCAATCTGAACTGACTGAGTCCCTCAGGGCCTGCCCAGGAATAAAGCCCTATAGACCAGACCATGAAAGCTGCTGCTGCCATCGCTCCCACCCATCCCTCTCCTGATCTTTCTGCTCTCTCATGAAAAGGAAGCTTGCCCTAGGGAGCAGGCATGGATCTGATCAGCCCTCTTTGCTTCAGTCGTGGAGGAGTCAGGACCCAGCCTTCTAAGTTACAGCCCTTCTGTTAACTACTGTTGTTGCTGGTGGTTGTCGAGTCAATTCCAACTCATGCCGACCTCAGGTGTTTTACAGTAGAACTGTGCTCCATAGGGTTTTCAGGGCTGTGACCTTTCAGAAGCAGATTGCCAGGACTGCCTTCCGAAGTGCCTCTGGGTGGGTTTGAACCGCCAACCTTTCAGCTAGTAGTGAAGCACTCAACCATCTGTGCAACCCAAGGACTCCATAACTACTAAGGGGCTTTAAAACGGCTAGTGGTTAACCTTTGGGGGGATACCACATGGGACAGGGTGTGAGGAGTTAGCTGGAAACTGGAGCTCCTCTGAGGGTCAT
>NW_004444445.1:90519-96480 GCF_000243295.1 Trichechus manatus latirostris | reverse complement strand
GTTGTTGCCGGTGGTTGTCGAATCAATTCCAACTCATGCCGACCTCAGGTGTTTTACAGTAGAACTATGCTCCACAGGGTTTTCAGGGCTGTGACCTTTCAGAAGCAGATTGCCAGGACTGCCTTCCGAAGTGCCGCTGGGTGGGTTTGAACCGCCAACCTTTCAGCTAGTAGTGAAGCACTCAACCATCTGTGCAACCCAAGGACTCCGTAACTACTAAGGGGCTTTAAAACGGCTAGTGGTTAACCTTTGGGGGGATACCAAGTGGGACAGGGTGTGAGGAGTTAGCTGGAAACTGGAGCTCCTCTGAGGGTCATGATCTTGGTGGTGTTTACACAGGTGTATGCATATATGGTTAAGAGATTGCGCTTTACAGATTATGGAGCTCTGGTGGCATAGTGTGTAAGAGCTCAGGCTGCTAACCAAAAGGTCAGCAGTTCAAACCCACCAGCCACTGTTTGGAAGCCCTGTGAGGTAGTTCTACTCTGTCCTACAGCATCACTGTGAGTCGGAATCAACTCGATGGCAATGAGTTTGGTTTTTTTAGTTTTATAGAGTACTTAGGATGTGAAAGCACTGTCCGAAGAGCTTTACACCTATTACCTCATTTAACCCAGCCCTCAGTGCTATGTCGTTGTCGGCTGCCATCGAGTCGGCCCCAGACTCACGGAGACCCCGTGTGTTACAGAGTACAACTTTTCCACAGGATTTTCATGGCGGATCGTCATGCCTTTCTTCCACGGAGTCACTGGGTGGGTTCGACCTGCCAACCAGGCTCTTTCAAAAGTATGAGGCAGATGCTATTTTTTATCCCATTTTAGGATAAGGAAACTGAGTCACAGGGCAGTGAAGAAAGTTGCCTTAAGTCTCAAGGGTATCACATGGTGGAGTCCAGATATTAACTGAGGTTGTCTGGCTCTGAACCCATGTCCCTAATCCCTATGCTAAAAAAAAAAAAAGAAAAAGAAAAAAGATTTTACAGGAAATCAAGTTTTTTTTTTTTTTTTAATTTCTAAAGCAAACATTATATATTAGGGAATAAGATGCCAAATCTACATACACGATTAAGATAAAATTTGAGGCTTCTAAGAAATTTCACACTGCTGGAAGCTGCTGGAGCCAAGGACCCAGAGCTCTGGGAAGACAAAGCATCGCCCCCTCTGTCATCCGAGGCCGTGAGAGCCCTGGGTGCACCTGAGTGTTGGTGCTTCTTAGCACAGAGTGTCGAGGTCTTCACTTCTCGGGTCCAGGACACAGGGAGGTTGCAAGTCTCGGGCTCCCTATGCCACTTACTCTCTGTGCCAAGGGAAGATGTGACCCTCCAAAGCTGATATCTGGGCAATGGGTCACCCCAATCCTGGCATCTGCCTCCAAACCCGTGAAGGAAGGAAGAGCTGATCTTGCACATATGGAATCGTCCGGCAGAGGTGGGGAATGCCCTGGCTAAGCACCCAGCGCTGGCTGAGTCATCGTGGGGAGCAGCCCGGATCCCATTTGAGGGGAGCTGAGTAGAGGACACGGACATGATCATGTCTGCGTGTGGGCACTGGTAAGCAAGAAGCAGGAGAAACTTCAAGGTACTATCTAGCCAGCCTTGGTCCTCTGGCCCAGAGGGCGTAAGTGATGTGTGTGTGGATTTACACTGTATGCTCAGCAGGTGGCACTGGGCCTCATCTGTGGCACTGTAAATAATGATTATGAATGATTATGATAATGGTGATGATGATGACAGCTACTAATTTAATGAGTACTTACTACGTGCCAACTCGTTTAACCCTCACAACAACCCAATGAGTTAAAACAAAGAAAAAAACAAACCCATTGCCATCGAGTCGATACCAACTAATAATGATCTTTAGGACAGAGGAGAACTGCTCCAGGGAGTGGTTGATGGATTCCAACTGCCCACCTTTGGGTTAGCAGCCAGGCTCTTAACCACTGTGCCACCAGGGCTCCCGATGAGTTAAGGGCTCTTACTACACCCTTTTTATAGACAAGGAGTGGTCCCTGGGTGGGCAAGCAGTCAGCTATGACCTGAAGGTTGGCAGTTTGAACCCACCTAGCAGTATTGCAGAAGAAAGGCCTGGCAATCGGTTTCCACAAAGATTACAGCCAAGAAGACCCTATGGAGCCGTTCTACCCTGTAACGCATGGGGTCTCCATGAGTCAGGATTGACTGGAAGGCAATGGGTTTGGTTTGCATTTTACAGATGAGGAAAGAGGCATGAAGAAGTTAAGTAACTTGCCTGGATCACACAGCTAATAAGTGATGGAGCCAGAATGGAAATCTAAGCAATCTGGCTCCATAGTGTGTATTCCTTGTTTCAACAAGTATTTATCGAAAACCTACTATGTACTGAGCCCTATGCAGTTAAATTGGGGATATCATTAATTATCGTCATCGATTGCCAATATTTATGACTCACTAGGTTCCCTACAGGAAACTGAACCTACAATAATAGTAATCATTATGATGATACTACTACTAATAATAATAACAATAGCAACAATAAATTTAAACTAGCCAGATGTTTCACAGGTAATATCACTTGGAATATTTACAGATACCCAGTAAGGGATGAAATTTTATTGTCCCCGTTTTATAGACAAGGAAACTGAAGTTAAGAGAACGAAATAATTTTTCAAGGACATAGATGGAATATGAAGCACTAGGATTTGAAACTGATCCTTTCCTTTTCCAAAATCTCCATGCTCTTATCCAGTATAAGGCTCAAGCATCACCTTGCTTTCCCACTCATTCAATAAACATTACATCTTTGGTGCCGCAGTGGTTAAGCACTTGGCTGCTAACCGCATGGTCGACAGTCTGAATCCATCAGCCCCTCTGCTGGAGAAAGATGTGACAGTCTGCTTCCATAAAACCTTGGAAACCCTATAGGGCAGTTCTACTCTGTCCTATAGGGTCACTGTGGGTGGGAATCGACTCTATAGCAATGGGTAGGGGTATAATCAGCTGGCCCTCAACGTGACTTCACTCCTGTGCTGCAGGTGGTGACGGCGTTTATCGTCCTGGCCCCACAGTTCCTGTCCCATGACCAGGACCAGCTCACCAAGGAGCTCCAGCAGCACCTGAAGGGAGTGACAGCCCCGTACAAGTACCCGAGCAAGGTGAGCGTGCAGATGGGTGGGGTCTGGTCCTCCTGGATGATTCCAGTGCTCAGCTCTCCCGAGTCCTCCAGGGTGGTGAGGGCTAAGCTTAGGTAAACAAGAGCACAACCTCTTTTCCCTGCAGAAGAAGCCATTCACTTAAAGATGGGGTGGAGCAGACTTACTGGATGGGAGCCTCTAGCCTGTGTCGGACACCAAAAACGAACTCACTGCTGGCAAGTTAACCTAAAGAAAAAAATCAGACAAGTGTCCAAAGACATACACGCAAGAAGGTTATTTATAATCCTGCATTATTGAAAAAGAAGTCCAAATCAGCAGAGTCCAAACTTACTGTAACAAGATTCACAGAACAAAATACATTTTGTATTGCAATCCAATACATATGTACACTAATATAACACACAAAAGTTAATAAAATATTTATCTTTATAACTTGAAATGCATTCAGTATTTTCTATTGTACTTTAATTTTTTAAATGCTGCTTATAACCTACAAATTCGTTTTACAACTCACTAATGGGCTCTGTTCTCTGGGGTCGCTATGAGTCGGAATCCACTCGACAGCAATGGGTTTGGTTGTTTTTTTGTTTGTTTTTTTTTAAATGGGTCACAGCCTATGGTTTGAAAATCACTGGTCTCAAAGTCCAAAATACAGAAGTGATTCAATTATTCATGGAATTAGCAGAGGTTCCTCTTGGTGGCGCAGTGCTTAAGTGCTTGTCTGCTAAGCAAAATGTCGGTGGTTCGAACTCACCAGCCACTCCCTGGCAGAAAGACATGGCAGTTCGCTTCTGTAAAGATTATAGCCTTGGAAACCCTATGGGGCAGTCTACTCTCTCTTGAAGGGTCACTATGAGTCAGAATCGACTTCCTGGCTTTTATACAGTTAAAAATGATGACGCATGCATTTTATTTTTTGACATAAAAAGATCTCAACGGCACACGATTAAGAGAAAAAAGCACAATATGGAATAGTATATGTAGTATGATCCTATTTACTTAAAAATAGAGTTTTAAAGGATACAGATGCCAAAGAGTCAACATTCTTTCTTTTGTAATACTTTGTTGCATTATTTGAAAGTTTACAATCAATCTATATTATCTAGCTATAGGGTTAAGATTTATTTATTGATCACTTACTCTACATGCCAGGCCCTGTAGTAAACGCTCTACATGTAGTATTATTTCATTGAATCCTCCCCACAACCTGCGATGGTATAAATATCTTCTTCTACACAGAGGAAACTAAGACACGACAAAGTCAATGGCCTGAAATAACAGCTAATAGAAGGCAGGACTGGAACTCGAAGCCAGGTGTGCCTGACAACAAAGTTCAGGCTTTTCAATTTAAGCTGTGCTGCCTCATAGCTTCCAGTATCAGAGCAACACCCAAGCCACCACAGCACGACAAACTGGAAGACAAGTATTGCAAACAACAGCAGGGCCACCTATGGTGCACAGGTTACAGTGGAGCTTCCAGACCGAGACAGAATAGGAACAAAGGCCTGGAAATCTACTTCCAAAAATTACCGAGTGGAAATCCTATGAATGACAACAGGATATTTTGTGATATAGTGTTGGAAGATGAGCCCCTAGGTTGGAGTGTACTCAAAATACACAGTGGCCGAAACAATGGGCTTGAGCATCACAATGATCATGGAGTTGGCACAGGATGAGGCAACATTTCATTCTGTTGTCCTTGGGGTTATCACGAGTCAGAGCTGACTCAATGGCAACTAACAGAGACAATGCTGCCTCATAGAGATAATTAACCAAAATCCAAGTAATGAACATATCCCTCACCCGGAAAACATTCCTCCTGATTCTTTTAATTCATCCTTCTGTCCTTTGCCTTCATTCTGCCACCCCTCTTCCAACCACTGATCTGCATTTTTATAGAACTTTTATGTAATCGAAGCCGCCAGGATTTACTTTTTGTCCTTATTCAGGGTTCTTTAAGTCAGCATAATCATTTTTAGATTTATCTATGTTGTTTGGTTTACTAATAGTTTCTTTGTTTTCACTGCTGAGTAGAATTTCCATATAAAAATATACCACAATGTGTTTATCTTTTACCTTGGAAAAAGACTTTGGGGCTGGTTTTTCCCATTAGACCATGGCCCTTTAAACAGAGACTCAGAAATCAGCCTCTATGTAGGGCTGTCCCAGCTTATATTTATATTTTGCAAGTTCATGCTGAATCATTGTTGCCTGGATCTGTAATTCATTCATTTCCATTGCTGAATCATGTTCTGTCAAATGAGTATCTCTGTTGAACACACTGTCTTGAAGGAAATGTTCAGAATTAAAGTAATGAGTTTTCAAGAACAAACAGTTAAATCCAAAGCAATCTTCCCAGACCACTTATCAGGAGAGCTCGAATTTACTCAGAGGAAGTCTGTCTCCATTTATAGAAGAGTAGAACAGAATGAAAACCAAGGCTCTTAGAGAAATCTCACATCGTTAGTGTCATCTTCATTGTAACCAGACGGTTCTAGGTCTACTTGGCATGGCCACAGAGACACAAAATCAGTGAAAGCGAAAGAAGCAGCTTTATTTTGTTGGCCAAGCAAAGGAGCACACCAGGATTTGCGTCGTCAAGATGCCTCCCTGAACAATGGCCAAAACAGTATCTATTATGGGAAGGGTCCTAGGGAAATGAGCAAGGTCGTTGACTGGACTGGCCCCAAAGACATTCCCAGAGCGGTTCTGTCATCTGCACTCGCTCAGTCCAAAAGCAGGGCTTCTCTCCTACCGGATCTTAGGCTCAGACCCCTCACATCTGAAAGTCTTCTCCCAACCTTGGGTCACTAACGTTTGGTTCCACACGGC
>NW_004444445.1:88604-90174 GCF_000243295.1 Trichechus manatus latirostris | reverse complement strand
GAGGGATGGGTCTGTAACCTTGGAGAATATACAGGCCTGAGGCTCTTAACCTTTTCCTATAAATTGCGTAAGTAGTTGTAAGAGGCAGGGTCCAAAAAGGCAAATGGCAAAAATAATTAATTCAGGGGTTGTTATTTGCCAAATCCATTTGAGCAAAGTGAATACCCAACTACTAGCTGTTTGGGGGTTGAAATGAGGAGACGAGAGGTTTTGCTGGAGATGATGTAGCCAAGCCGCTTTCACGTGGGTTGAAACAAGGGACAAAATAATAAGCAAGACCCACATTTTCTTACATAGAACAAGGAGCTCTAGCAGCGAAAGTTTAGTCCATCGGGAAGTAGCTTAAGGTTTCAAGAGTTTATCAAGAGCAGGAAAAGTGATTAAATCCCCATGGCAGTAGGCCCAGTAAGGACAAAAGGTAAAAGATTAAGACAAAGAGAGCAAGCAGGGCTAACACTTATGCACCACGGATAAACCATTGGTACATGTCACTTATCTGGAGTGTCTTTTTCTTGAACAAACACCGCAACCCCGTTACTGGTTCAGCCTTCCACTTGCTGTTGTTTTGCAAAGTCTGTTGTTCAAGGTCATGTGTAGAAGCCAACTTGATGCTGATGTGCGGAATCCAAGCGATCTTCTTGCTGACCTTCACAGCTGTGGGTGTGGACATCAGCACTTCATAGGGACTATTCTATTTCTCAGCCAAGGTCTTAGCATCCCAGGCTTTGACAAATATTCAGCTTCCAGCCTTGGTAGTGGAAAAGTCTCCCAGGTGAGACTGGCATACCTGTGGAGAGCATTTGCCTCCAGAACCGTGGTAAAGCTGATGACTGCATAGCCTGCCTTGTGTTGTCCTCTTTCCATGAAGCTGCTCCCACTGGTGAAGAGCTTGAGATCGGCAGTAGTCAAAGACTGATCCTGTAAATTGGGGCGGATAGCATATACAAGATAAACAGTTTGAACACAGTCATGATGTGTGGGGTCACCAAGGGGCAGAGCAGGGAGGAGGGTAGCCAGGTTCAAAGTCGTGGCGGGTTGTATCTGAATGTTAGGATTGTCCACACGGGAAACTGGTACTGGGTCATTTGACTCTGGGATAGTCAATGACTGTCCCTTTGTTCTAGGACGGCTAAAACCAAGTGTGCCGTGTGTACTCGCACCAGCTGTCCCAGAATAAGCTTTTTGCTGCTTTCAACATGCAGACCATTGCCACAACTGCTTTCATCAAGTTGGCCATCCTTGGGTCACTGAGTCCAAGGTTTTGGAAAAATAAGTCACTGGGCACCTCTATGACCCCAAATGCTGGGCGAGTACCCCTGCCACTATACCTTTGTGTTCATGAATGAATAAATCAAAGGGCTTATGCAAGTCAGGCAGACCTAGGCTGGGGCCTCCATTAAGGCCTTTTTAACTTGTCCAAATGCCGCCTGTTCTTGGCCAGTCTATATAAATGGATTTGTTTTTTTCTTTTAGAAGAGCACAGAGGAGTTTGGTCAATAGCCCAAAATAGGGATCCAAATCTTGCAAAACCCTGCCACTTCCTGGAACCCACGGAGTTGTTTGTGGTTCC
>NW_004444445.1:85068-88040 GCF_000243295.1 Trichechus manatus latirostris | reverse complement strand
GTGCTGGACAAAACATTATGTCCCATCTTTCTTCTTGACTGGTAAAACAGGGGTGTCAAAAGCTGAATGGCAGTTTCGCAAAAGTCCAAAAGCCAGGTACTTACTGATGAGCTGATGAATGGCCACCTGGGCTTCTTGGTTTAGTGGGTACTGCCTAACCCACGGTGGTGTGATGTTGGGTAGCAGCTGGACCTTGACTGGTACCGTGTTGTGGACATGTCCCGGACACTGAGTGGCCCAAACAATAGGGTTAATTTCCTTTTCTAGGCACTGGTTAGGAAACAGCACCTACCCCTGACAGTGAGGCTCTGTCTCTCAGCAGAACAGGAGATGGGCCTTCCAATCATGTTCAGTGGGAACATCAACATGCATCTGTCCTTGCTCAAAATAGGTTTCAGCCTGTAGTTCACTAAGTAGGTCCCTCCCCAACAATGGGACGGGGCATTCGGGCATACAGAAGGAGTGGGTCAGGGTCTTTGTCTTTCCTGGGAGACAGCAGGTTAAAGGCTGGAGAAAAGGTCAGGGATCTTCTTTCCCTGATACTCCCACCACAGAAAGCTTTTTCTTAGAGGGTGGACCCACTAGGTGGGTTAAAACTGAGTGGGTGGTGCCAGTATCCATCAAAAACTTAGTCGGTTTTCCCTTCACATTCATGATAACCAGAGGTTCAGGTGAAGGGCCTGCCTCTGGTCGCCTCTAATCAGAGTCCTCTTCTAAACTTAGGGCTGGCAGCTGAGCGGTCCTTGTGATTAACCTCAACAGCTTTGGGCACTCTTTCTTCCAGTGTCCTTTTTCCTTGCAGTAGGCACACACTGGCCATTGCCCAAGGGAATCTTGTTATGTGATCCCCCTACTGGAGGCCCTCTTTTTCTTTGTCTGATTGGGCCTCCCTGTAGGGCTGCCACTAGCAAGGCTGCCTGTCTTTTGGCCCTTTGATCTTCTTTCGCATCTTGTGCCTTTTCTTTCTCCTTTTCTCTATTGTTATAAACTCGAAAGGCCAATTCAACCAAGTGTCCAATACTCATAGTAATGCTTCCTTCTGTTTTCTGAAGTTTATTCCTAATATCTGGGGCGCTTTGTCCGATAAAGATAGCATTAACCATCCTGGTATTTTCAGGCTGTTCTGCGTCTACATCCGTATACAGTCTGAAGGTGGAGATTCTTTCTAAGAAGGCAGAGGGATAGTCATCCGATTTCTGTCTGACTTCGTAAACTCTATTTAAACTCTTTGGCTTTGGGACCCCCTTTTTAAGCCCCATGAGTAAACAGTCCTGACACTGAGTGAGACTACTGTACTAATCAGTGTTATCTGGCTTCCAATGAGGGTCCCAGAGAGGGACAGCCTCATCTGGCATAGGGTTACCTGGCTGAGCATCATGTCGGTGCTAGGCTTCTTCCCTGGCTTTTTCAAACACCATCTGTCTTTCCTCCGGAGTCAGTGAAGAATTTAAAAGAGACTAGGAGTCTGCCCAAGTAGGGTCAGAAGAATTAACAATTGTGGGAAACAGTTCAGATGCATGTTGATGTTCCTACTGAACGTCGTTGGAAGGCCCATTTCCTGTTCTGCCAAGAGACAGAACCTCACTGTCAGGGGGAGGTGCTCTTTCCAAACCAGTGCTCTCACCACTGTTTTCCAGCGTTGTACTGGAAGTTCTAGCCAGACCAATTAGGCAAGAAAAAAAAAAGAAGGAAAGAAAACTATCCAAATCGGAAAGGAGGAAATGAAACTATCCCTATTCGTAGATGACATGATCCTATATGTAGAAAATCCCAAAGAATCCACACACATGCACACACAGACACACACAGGCACACACACACACTAGTGGAGCTAATAAATGAATCTGCAAAGCTGCAATATACAAGATCAACACGTAACAGTAAGTTGCGTTTCTATACGCCAGCAATGAACAATCTGAATAGGATATAGAGAAGAAAATTTCATTTACAATAGTATCAAAAAGAATAAAACACCTAGGGAAAAAGTTCACCAGGGAGGTGAAAAACTTGTACACTGAAAACTATAAAACATTGCTGAAAGAAATGAAAGAAGATCTGACAAAATGGAAGGACACTCCTTGTTCATGGATTGGAAGACTTAATATTGTTAAGACGGCAGTACTACACAAAGTGATCTTCTGGTTCAATGTCATCCCTCTACAAATTCTGTTTTAGTTATCTAGTGCTGCTATAACACAAATGCTACAAGTAGATGGCTTTAACAAACAAAATTTTATTTTTTCACATGTTAGGAGGCTAGAAGTCCAAATTGAGGGTGCCAGCTATAGGGGAAGGTCTTCTCTCTCTGATGGGCTTTTTGGAAGGTCCTTTTTTCTTTGAGCTTCTGCTCCTGGACAATTTTCGTGTGGTATGGCATCTCTTCCCCTATCTCTGCTTCTTTAGCTTGCCTGTTTAATCTCTTTTATATCTCAAAAGAGATTAACTAAAGACACATCCTATATTAATCCTTTCTTATTAATGTAACAAATACAACCCATTCCCAAATGAGATCATAAACACAGGCATAGTGGTTAGGATTTACAACACATATTTTGGGGAGAAACAATTCAATCTATAACAAATTCCAACAGCCTTATTTTGCAAAAATGGAAAACCTGAGTCTCAGATTCATATGGAACTGCAAGGGGCCCCAAATAGCCCAAACAATCTTGAAAAAGAATAAATTAGGAAGACTCATACTTCCCAATTTCAAAACATACTACAAAGCTATGGTAATCAAAACAAATAAAAACCAAAACCCGTTGCTATGGAGTCAATTGTGACTCACAGCGACGTTATTGGACAGAGTAGAACTGCCCCATAGAGTTTCCAAGGAGCACCTGGTAGATTCGAACTGCTGACCTTTTGGTTAGCAGCCATAGCTCTTAACCACTACGCCACCGGGATTTCCAAACAAATAAAGTACTTAGGAATTAACTTAACCGGAGGGGTGAAAGACTTGTACACAGAAA
>NW_004444445.1:81784-84108 GCF_000243295.1 Trichechus manatus latirostris | reverse complement strand
GGCACGTGTGAGCTCAGGCAAGCAGTAGCACTCAGGACACATTTTCCACACTGGAATAAACAGAGTGGCGGAGTGTCTGCTCAAGCCACCTGAACCAGGGAGAAGTGGCACTGAATCTGCGAAAGTTAAGTGCAAGCATCTAACCTGCTGCACAAGATAAAAAAAAAAAATCCTTACCCCCTCTGGGAAGTACCTCTCTCCCATTTACTCACCCCCTCCCTGCTCTGCTCAGGTCCTGGTCAGGCTTCAGCAACTGCCATGCCCTCTGGGCAGGAAGTGGGACCCCTCCTACCCACTGGGCCATTCTCCCAACTTTGGAGAGGGAACAAATTAACAAACAGGAAAAAATAATCTGCCAGCTTCCCTAAGCCAGAAACTCAGGGCAGGCACAGTACCTTTGCCTAGGCACAGGCATAAGGGGCCCATGGACTTTGAATGCCTTTCACCCCTGCCTAGACCTGTGAGGGTCCATTTCAACAGCACAGGCCCTCATTAGCATGGTAAAACAGGATATACACCTGAAGCCTATTTTCAACTGCAACAGCTAAGCGGGGTGGCAAATTCCTGACATTTGACACCACCCTGTCCATTAAGCAGGGTCCTCACCTACCCACATCAGGGGCCTGAGAACTGGTGGCTCCAACCACTCCACCTAGCCAGGGAGCCGAAAATAAGTGGTGTCTACCAGTCCTTACAGCCAACAGTACTAGGTGCCCAGAGTCTGGCTGCAAAACCTATCCACCTACGTGCTCTAGGGAACATGGACACACCTTCCACCCAGGCACTCAGGGTCAGCTGTCAGCCCTTTACCTTGCTTAGCACATGACCCCTTACTGCAGCCAGATACCGGTGCCTGCACCAATCACCCCTACACAGCACTGCCCATCTTAGACTGTAGGTGAGCGTGCACCATACCCTCAATGACTGACAACCTGGACACCTGAGCTGAATCCACACAAGAAACGTAAACAGACTCCTGGGCTCATAAACCTAGTAACAGCTCTACCCACCTGGTGACAGGACGTGAGCATTTCAAAGACGACAATAATCAAAGTTGCTCACATGAACAGCCTATTTGGGCATAGCAAAGCAAAACAAAAGAAGCTAGGACACCGTAAGTAAACATAAAATAAATAAGTATAATAACTTATTGATGGCTCAGAGACAACAGTCAATATTAAATCATGTAAAGAGGCAGGCCACAATGGCTTCAGCAAGCAACCAAACAAAGAACGAAGAAACCTCCCAGAGGAAGAGAAGGCCTTGGAATTACCAGAGGTAGAATTCAAAAGATTAATATACAGAGCCATTAACACATGAGGAAGGAGATGGGGCAAAATGCAGATCAAGTCAATGAACACACAGACAAAGCAACAGAGGAACATACAAAGGTTATACAAGATCATAATAACAAATTTACCAGGCTGCAAGAATCCACAGAGAGACAGGAAACAGAAATCTAAAAGATTAACAATAAAATTTCAGAATTAGACGACTCAATAGAAAGTCATAGGAGCATAACTGAGGCAATGGAAGTCAGAATTAGTGACACTGAAGATAAAGCACTTGACATAACAATCCAAGACTAGACTATAGGACAGAACAATCAGACATCGGCCCACATAGGGAAGTCAGAAAAGTAAATCAAAGCTAAAACGCTGAAAACAGGGTAAAAGAGACATTAATATGTAAAAGATGACAACATTAAAAAAAGAGGGACTAAATAATGTAGACATAAATCTTTCTTATGGAGAGGAAGTCAAGGCGATATCAAGAAGTAAAAGATTCACTGAAACTTAGAAAAATAGAGGTAAATATTAAGGTAACCACAAAGGACATTAACAATCTTACACATCAAAATAAAAAACAAGAAAAACATAAAAACTCTGCAAATACAAAATCAACAACAATGAAAAAGATGAAAAGAAAATACGTAAAGAAAAACAATTCAGCACAGAAAATTAAGTGGAACAAAGAAACTGTCAACAGCACACACAAAAAAATACATCAAAATGACAGCATTAAACTCATACCTATCAATAATTACATTGAATGTAAGTGGACTAAATGCACCAATATAGAGACAGAGAATGGATATAAAAAAAAAAAAAAAACATGATCCATCTATATGCTGCCTATAAGAGACACACCTTAGACTTAAGATACAAACAAACTAAAACACAAAGGATGGAAAAAATATATAAAGCAAACAACAATCAAAAAAGAGAAGGAGTGGCAATATTAATCTCTGACAAAACAGAATTTAAAGCAAAATCCACCACAAAGGATAAGGAAGGATACTATATAATGATTAAATGATCCAT
>NW_004444445.1:79183-80361 GCF_000243295.1 Trichechus manatus latirostris | reverse complement strand
TAACACAAACAGAGGTAGAACAACTAAATAAACCTATAACAAAAGAAGAGAATGAAAAGGTAATTTAAAAAATCCCAACAAAAAAAAGCCCTGGCCCTGCTGGCTTCACTGGAGAATTCTACCAAATTTTCTGAGAAGAGTTAATACCACTACTACTAAAGGTATTTCAGAGTACAGAAAAGGATGGAATACTCCTAAACTAATTCTATGAAGCAAGCAAAATCCTGATATCAAAACCAGGCAAAGATACCACAAAAAAGAAATTTCTAGACCAATATCTCTCATGAATATAGATGTAAAAATCCTCAACAAAATTTAAGCCAACAGAATTCAACAACATATCCAAAAAAATAATTCACCTTCACCAAGTGGGATTCATCCCAGTTATGAAGGGATGGTTCAACATTAGAAAAACAAAGTAATCTATCACATAAATAAAACAAAAGACAAGAACATCAGGATCTTATCAATTGATGCAGAAAAGGGATTTGAGAAAGTCCAACACCCACTCATGATAAAAAATCTCAGCAAAATAAGAATAGAAGGAAATTCCTCAGCATAATAAAGAGCATTCACACAAAGCCAACAGCCAACACCATCCTAAATGGAGAGAGTCTGAAAGCACTGCCCTTTAGAACCAGAACCAGAAAAGGATGCCTTTTATCACCACTTTTATTCAACACTGTGCTAGAGGTTGTAGCCAGAGAAACTAGGCTAGAAAAAGAAATAAAGGGCAAGCAAATCAGTAAGGAATATGTAAAAGTATCCCTATTTGCAGACAATATGATCCTATATACAGAAAAGCTCAAAGAATCCACAAGAAAACTACTGGAACTAACAGAAGATTTCAGCAAAGTATGAGGATACAAGATAAAGAAACAAAAATCAGTTGGATTCATCTATACAAACAAAGAGAACTTCAAAGAGGAAATCACCAAATCAATACCATTTACGATATCACCAAGAAGACAAAATGCTTACGAATAAATCAAACCAGAGACGTAAAATACCTAGACAAAGAAAACTACAAGATACTACTGCAATAAACCAAAAGAGACCTACATAAGTGGGAAAACGTACCTTGCTCATGGATAGACAGACTTAATATCGTGAAAATGTCAATTCTACCCAAAGCGATCTATGGATACAATGGAATCCCGATCCAAATTCCCATGACA
>NW_004444445.1:52469-53462 GCF_000243295.1 Trichechus manatus latirostris | reverse complement strand
TGAATTTTGTTCATGAAGTACTTGGCACCCTTGTAATAATTCAAGAACCTACCACCTAGAGTTGGGGAGCAGGGTGGGTTCAGGGGCACAAAACTAGGTATGTTGATAAGAACTGAAGTCTAGAGCAGAGCCTTCGTGCTGTGAATCTTAGAAGGAACCCACAAATCACCCTAAAAGGTTCACACAATTTGTTCTGTCAACTGTAATTTGAAGGAAACGTGTAGCTTTTGCCTGCCTCTCAGATCCCTTTCATGGAATGTCTCCTCATCCCAACCTGCCCTCCGCCCCTCCCCCACTGTAGAATGTCTTGAGTCCTACATTCTACTCCTGTTTAGATTCAAACTTTTCCCTCCTTTTCTGGGTTCCATGAGCAGCTGTTGGAGCCAGATCACGCTCTGAGTCCAGGACGTGAGGATTTCACATGCTGAAGGTTTCCACACAGCTGTGGTCAGAGCCCAAGCCTGTGGAGATGGCTTCAGAAGGAGGTAAGCCTGGTGGGGAGGAGGTGTGTTATCAGATCCTTGCCACCCCTTCAACCCTTGGGAATTCAAATTTGATGCTTCCCTGGGGACAAGCTCTCTAAGCAGGAGTAAGGAGTGGACATTGACACCACCTAGAACATTCTACCTGGTGAGGCTGAAGAGGCAAAATGGGAAAATGAGACAGAAGGTTGGGGAAAGAAAGAAAGTGGTTTTATAATGTGCATCATGAAAAGGAAGGCTGAGGAGGAGATGGGGAAATCACTCTTTTGAAGACTTACTTCTTCAAGAAAGTCCAGAGGATGCCTTCCACTTTAGTAAGTCCCTTCCCTGCTGGTGAGCCTGCTGGGATATTTCAGACAGAGTAGATGTCAACCCTGTTCCATGTGCTGGAAACAGGGTATCTGCCATGGATTCCCGAGACAGGATCTGAGAGTCAGTGATAGCTTGGGCCTCTTACTTCTTGGTAGACTGAGGCCTGGGAGTCTGGTTGAACTGCTCACAAGTTCTCTAG
>NW_004444445.1:48342-50966 GCF_000243295.1 Trichechus manatus latirostris | reverse complement strand
AATTCAGACGATAGCTAAGGAGATGACATGAGCTAATATAAAAAGTGCTCCAAAAGTGCCTGACACATGCTGTACCTCATTAAATGATGTCTATTCTTATTATCATTGTCATGAAGAAAAGCCAGTGTAGTCCAAGATAAGGACCCACAAAAGGAAAAATGTCCTAGCTACAGCGTGTAGTGGAAACTGGCCACGAAGTTCAGGATCATGGGCTTCTGTGAGTGGAAGGCACAGTGATTAGTCATGTGGAAAGCTTTGTCTTTCCACAACAGATCCTATACATCTGTTAACTCTGCACTTCCCCACAGGTATTACGGGTCAAACAATATTGCACTCTTATCACATTCCACAGGATATTTTTCCACATACATGTTGCTCCCAATTGGCTGAAAGACTGAAGGAATCTTCCTCCCCTCTCTCTTCTCTCCTGGTAATAAAGAGAGTATCAGTCAAATCCAACGCTCAAGCAGTCTCAGGGATTCCCTGCATTCCAAAACAACTGTGTTTCCTGTTTGATCACAGTCTCAAATGCAGATGGGCAGCATGATTCTGGAAACTCCAGATAGCACAGGTCTTTATAAATTACCATGGGCTGCCCTCACCTTTGCTTCTGGGCAGAACTTTTGCTCTTCACACTCTGAGACTCTAGGGCTGTGTTCACCAAAGTTCAGCACCTCCAGTTGAGTCTTCTGGGAGCTGGTGAAAATATTCATTCATGAGACCCTTGGACTTGATCTTAGAGTCTACATTTTAAGGTGGTCTGGCAGGTCATTCTGTCCACAATCCTACTGAGGACTCAAAGCACATTCTTTTCTTTAGACTGTCCTTCCCAGGAGTGCATCTTAGTATAGCTCTCATGCTCTGTGAGTGGCATCCTGGAGGAAAAAGCACTTGAAATCTAAAACACTGGAAGGTAGATTTGACACAGACAAATAGCAAGACAGATGTGATGATGGGAAGGAGATGTCTAAGGATTGGGTCAAGATGAGGATGGAATATGTACTCATAGAAAGTTACTGATATGCATGGGGTTTTAGCCCAGTCCTGCAATCCCTGGCCCAGCTGAAGCCCACCATGACCCTGGAGGAGGGACTGTGGCGGTCCATGCAGGAATGGCAGCACAAAAGCAACTTTGACCGGATGATCTTCTATGAGATGGCGGGAAAGTGAGTTCATGGCTTCCCGGCCCTGTTGGGACTGAGTGATGAGCTGTGAATGAAGAGGGTGGGTTGAGAGTGGCTGCTGCCTGGCTGTGATGGTACAAATGGAGGGGATGTTGTGAGTAGGAGGTGTGTACTTGGACAGGGCTTCTGGTTACCTGATGATCCCTCTCTACCCTCAGAGAATTTCTGCCACCACATTCACTGCTTACAGTTTTCTCTTCTATGTTCTTGAAATTCACTCCTTCTACATTTTGGATTTGTGGATGCCTTGATATTGAGAGTGTTAAGATGGAATGGGGACAAATACTGTGGCTATCAATGGAGATAAATTCCAAGCTGCGGACACTCTGCAGTGTTGGGGGTATGTTGTACCATCTGGCTTCCTGGTTCCCTCAGTGGCCGGGAAGTTGACAGGGAATTGGGGACCACCCCTTCTCATGGAAACTGGCACAAAACTGTTCTACAACAATCCAAGAATGGCCCAGGATGGAAAGCTTTGTGCAGGGAAAGGCAGCATCTCAAGTCATGCTGTGGACATCTGTCTGACCCTCAATGCCTTTCCTCCCTCAGTTTTTAAAAAAAATCATCAGAGGAGTCTGAAACTTTCTTGAAATCTTGGACTCTACCTTTTTCCCAACATGTCCTGGCCCACTTGTCTCCCTGGTTTATAGCTCAAGGGCTCAAGGCCTGAGACTAAGACTGGGGATCTAGGAACTAGTCCCTGGTGTTATCTGCAATCAACTTCATCCCATCCCAGGGTCAGGCTGTCAGCACTACTGTGTATGTTTTAGGCAAAGGCAGGAGAGGCTTGGAGTAGGGTGTCCAAGACTGGGGTCCTGCTGTGTGTCACACAGGTCTGACTGAAATCAACAAGCCAGTGTCATGGTTGTGGTGTGCTATCAGGTGCTAAGAGTGTGGAAAAGAAGTGAGCACTATGTCTCTGTCAGGAGGGTCTTCAAGAAGGCATGGCTGATTGCCTTCACAACCTTCCTAAGTCAAGATGAGTTGTGGGGCAGGTGAAGGGATGATGTGGTGAACATGTAAGGGGCCCTCGAACCTTGTTTGTGCCACAGAGAACAACTCCCTCCTGGGGAATGGACTTATGCCGCACCTTAACAGGTCATTGAAGGCACATCTTTCTTTGCTGCCCCACAGTCAGCAGTTGACTGGTGCTGGGGCTCCTGGTGCACCTTGCCTTCTTCTCAGCATGGGCTGTGCCTCCTTCACCCTTGTCAGGTTCATGGAGTTTGAGACAGAGGAAGAGTTACAGATTCAAAAGTTGCAGCAGAAGAATGCGTCTGTGTGCCTGCCTCCTCCAGCTCTACAGAATCTTGAACCTCACAGGCCTTCATCTGCTGTGGCTGACCAGCACCGAGGTATGACTAACCAAGTCCAACTGGAGCTAAGGGCAATGGGTCAAAGGACATATGTAAAGACTGGCCATGTTTGGAGGAAGGCATT
>NW_004444445.1:42581-46438 GCF_000243295.1 Trichechus manatus latirostris | reverse complement strand
CTCAGCCACATGTTCTCACAATCTGTACAGGATCAGTAATTATACATTTTCCTTCCTTGCAGATGGTAGAGAAGCGACTGCTGGAATTGAAAGGGAAAGTGGGTGTGGAAGCACCCCCAACTTATGGTGTGCCACCCATGGAGTCACTTTGTACAGAGTCTGGGACCAGTGAAGATGCAGAGAGCACAGATAACCACGGCCTCCAACTAGGGATCAGCGAGAAAATGAGCACAAAATCACTGAATGCAGATGATCTGTCTAAGTCAAAAGAGCTTGCTGTCTTTACGTGGAGTCCAAAGTCACAGAAACCTAAGTCTGAACTACCAACTTCTCCTCAACAGGGTCCTAGTGACACTTCCCCTAGATTGGGAACCAGAGAAGACTTAATGTTGGTAAAAACCTCTCTTATTAGTGAAACACCTGGGAAAGGAGAAAGGTCCAGTGAAGAAGACGAGGAGGAACTCCCCAGCCTTGCCTTTCTCTTGGCACCTCAACAAAGCCTACTGCCCTGGAGTCTTTCCAAGAATCCTCTGCCTGCCTCCAGCTTTCTGCACTACAGAGTTCAGGGCACCTGGGGAGCATCCCAGCCCGTATCTCCTCAGACAGTGGGTCTTAGCCAACCTGGACATAAAGCTGCCAAGTCTAAGATCCCAGCTCAAGTTAGATCCCCATCACTTCGTGCGAAGAGGCCCTACTCAGGGGCTGAACACCTTGGAGTTTCTGGGAAGCACCACTTGGCTGTGGGTGAGGTCGAACCCTCATTGCCTCTAAAAAGAAAGTGTGACCCTTCAACACTTGAGAAAAGGAGGAATTGTCATTGTAGCCAGTAGCGAGCTCTCCTCTTCCATGTTGAGACCCTCAAGTTGGGGATGCTTAATAGATTTGGATTCTCAACCACCCTCCCTACTCATTAGGCTACTGCTCGTCCCCTATCCCAGTGGTATTTCTTGACTGTTGTACACATACCGTGAGGGCAGAGAGGGAAGCCAAAGACTGGGCAGGGTGCACATGTACTTTCATGACGGGAAATGAAGAACACTAGCTTTAATTTAGAGAACAAACCTCTGTAAATTGGGATTAAAGATAGTTTTGTTGGAAGAAATTCTCATTGCTTCATTCATCTTGTTCTCCTCTACTGCTGTCTAAAGAAAGAGATACAGGTGTCCCCCGTTTTCTACATCCACATGTGACTGACCTAGTTCCGTCCTCCAGCTTTAACTGATGTCCTCCTCAGAATGCTCTTGGGGACAGTCTGGCTTTGGCCTCTCACAGGTCACTGATAAATCCCCAGTGATCACTTTCATCATCCATTTTTCACAAGCCCTGGCTTGGTTTGGGGAGCTTTTTGTGGGTATCCTATCAATATCTCTATCTCTTAACAATCTGTTAATGGACTTTGCATTTCAACCTTTCAGCCTTCTTGGCCATTAACTAATGTTTCTATAATTGAGCCTTGAGACTGCACTTTTTTAAAGTGCTTTATTTCTGTTTCCTAGAAAGATGGGTGACAACAGATCTTCAATGATCCTCAGCACACTGAGGGCTTTTCCTGTGCAGTTGATTTGATCTGACAGGATCAAGGCCTGGCTTCCTGGGGACATGGCTCTCTGTCTCTCTGCATTCACTCTAGAAAATGGCATCATTAACTCTCAGGAGGGCTGTTAAATAAGCAATAGTTGTCTGCTATTTCTGAATCCTGATGAGGACAGAATAAGACGAAATGTGCTGAAAATATATTTAGGAGGAGTCCTTTTAATAGTGTGTATATGAGCTATGAAAGTAGGCAGGGAGGACAGGAAGTTCCTTTGCCTTATTTCTGTGCAGGAAAGAGTCTTATCCAACCGGGTTGGGAAGGTCCATCCTGCTGCGGTCAAGGGAACTGACCTCAGGTGACTTTGGGATCTTCCAAGGAGCATCCTATAAGCACTCTTCCCTTTCCTTCCCAAATGATGACTGAAATTCTAGGGTTAAATCGATGTAGATTTAGCCTTATACTTACAGGTAAGATAGTTCCTCAAAAACAAGAGGAAACCTACCTTACACAACAATAAAGCCCAGGAAAAGCGGAGATGTGATGAGGTTTATAGCAGACCTGGGATGCCTGGAGTGTGCAGACTACATGGGAGCAGGGTAGGAAGGGATGAGAAAGGCTGAGGCATCAGTTGTCCTTCTGCTCGGGCACTTGCCTATGTTCAGAGCAGTGGGTCTTCCTGTAGTGTGGTATTTGGTTCCTGTGAGCTGCTTCAGGTGCTGAGAAGTTCCTAGCAGGGTCTGGATGAAGATCTCGACAAGGAAGAATCTGGTGGTGAAAATAATCAAGGCAAAGAGATGAGAATGAGGGGAGAGGGCACATCTGCTCTTTCCTCAGAATTGTCAAGTCCTTGCCTTCCAATCTCTGCTTATATCCACAGATCCAGGTGTCCGAGGCCTGACCCTCCAGCCCATTCCTCTCAGTAGCTCTGATTCTCAACTTGGGAACTCCCTGGAACTCACCAATGTTCCCTCCCAGCCCAATGTTTTCTACTGCAAGTTCTAAGGTCTGATTTTGTCCCAAGTACCTGTGTGTTTTCAGGAATGTTGTGTCCCAGAAGGTTCCTGGCCAACACCATGCAGGGACTTCATAGAGTGTCCTCCCCAGTATAACCCCCAATCCTGGTGCATCCCTGGTATTTAGAGGAGTGTTCACATCAAACATCGAAAGACAATGTGATGAGTGAAGGTCAGAGCCCTGGCTCCTCCATTCACCGGTGTTTGACTTTAGGAAAGTCCCGTAACTCCTCCACATTTCAGGGTCTCCACCTCTCAGGGTGTTTGGGATATTAAAGGAACCATGCTTGAAGGGAATTTGCTCCAGCCTGTGCCATGCACTGGGCCCTCAGTCAATGAAGGGAATCATCACATTTACAGTTTGGAAGTTCAGGTGTTACTTTTTGGTTGAACATTTCCCAGAAATAGGAAGCGTCTAGTTATTATGGATTGAATCGTGTACCCAATATACGTGTGTCAACTTTGCTAGTCCATCATTCCCAGTACTGTGTGATTGTCCATCATTTTTTCACCTCATGTGAATTTCCTATGTGTTGTAAGTCTATTTCTATGATGTTAATGATGTGGGATTAGTGACAGTTATGTTAATGAGGCAGGACTCAATCTACAAGATCAGGTTGTGTCTTAAGTCGATCTCTTTTGAGATATAAAAGGGAGAAACAGGCAGAGACACATGGGGGCCCCACACCACCAAGAAAGCACTGCCTGGTGCAGAGCGCATCCTTTGAACCCAAAGTTCCTGCGCAGAGAAGCTCCTAGACCAGGGGAAGACTGATGACAAGGGTCTTCCTGCAGAGTCGACAAAGAGAGAAACCTTCCCCTGAACTGATGCCCTGAATTTGGACTTTTAGGCTATTAGGCTGTGAGAGAATAAACTACTGTTTATTGAAGCCATCCACGTGGGGTATTTCTGTTTTAGCAGTCCTAGAATTAAGACACTGGTGCTGTCACCATGTCACTGTTCTCAAGAACCCTGAAATGTACTCACCAGCCTGCATAGTGGGGTCCGACAAAAGGTCCGTCTACTCACAAACATCCTTCCTCATAAGCACCTGGAAGGCACTGAGCAACCTCCTGTCCATGACACCGACAGTGCTGAGCTGCTTCAGGTTTGATATATTCCATCACAAATATGTACTCTCCATGGAGGAACTTCCTCTTGGTCTGGTTTCAGAGCTCTTTTCTGGGAAAGCAACAAAATCTGGATTTGTCATTTGAAGAGCTGAGTACTCCCCAACGAAGACCAGCAACACAGGACGTTTTTGTAACTGGAGACCTCTTTTCCCTGTAATAATGTTGATGTTGTTGCT
>NW_004444445.1:40690-41976 GCF_000243295.1 Trichechus manatus latirostris | reverse complement strand
CTCTCTCACACACACATAGGCACACACATACACATACTTTAATGGATACTCATGCTGTCTCCCCAAAGTTTATAGTTAAATCCAAACAACTTTGTTCTCAGGGTTCAGTGAGCAATGCCTTACTGCCAAAAATTAGATCTCTTTGAAAAATTATTATTTTTAGTTTTTTTCTTTTTTCGGCTTTCAATAGCCTTTGCCTTCCTATCTCTGAGAGCAGTTTAGATTGCCATAAACCATAGGAGAATCCTATTCAGTAAGCTGTAAATCTACTTGCAGAAGATTTGTGTCAGTCACGGGAAAGGAGCAGTGTGGATACAATGGAGAGAAAAAAATATGAAGAAATATTTCAACATTTCTCTGGTGCCAATGTCAGACACAGAAAAGTAATCATGCAACATTTAACATATGAATCAAAAAGTGTTCAAAACAGTAAAAGAGAATTATTGAAAATAGACAGTGTAATGCATTAGTCTAGAAATCATGGAATTTCACATACTTAATCTGTGCGCTGTGCTCTTCCAGGTGTTTTACCTCTCCTAGTAACTCACACAATCTTGCTCATCCGGTGAGGAAGGGTTGATGTTAGACTGACATTAGGAACACACGAAGATGACATCAAAAGGCCTCACGGGGAGTGTGAAATATGGAATTTGTTAGTTGGTTATTTTTTAATCCTAATGAGCACAAAATAAAAGGGAATGGGCTGAATTGATGTTTGAGAGGAGGTCTCTATCTCATGTGTATGTGAGATCTGACATTAGGTGGGGAGGATATCAAGTCTCTTTGCCGTATTTCTGTGCAGGAAAGATTCCTGTACAACTGGATTGATGAGGTCCACCGTCCTGTTGCCACGGGGACTATCTCAGGGGCTTTAGAGATCTTCCAAGGAGCATCACGTGAGCACTATCCCCTTTCCTTCCCAACCAATGACTGAAATTCTTTGATTTCACAGTTGTAGATTTAGGTTTACATTTACATGGAAAATAGTTTCCTCACAAAGAGAATACCACCTTACATAGTAACAAAGCTCAAGTGGAGCAAAGATGGGTTGAGATGTATGCCAGGCTTGGGGCTGTGCCTGTCCTTGCCATAAATAGACCTCTGCTGTCACCAGTCCACAATTTGTGTTGATGCCATGCAATGTGGGCACTGGGAAGAGAGAGGATGTCACTCTCCTGGTCCCAAGATAGAATGTAGGGTGGCAGTCAATAGGGCTTGGTTCCATAGTGGGACACAGTTGGTGGCAATGAGTAACCAGGTCTTCAGGATCGCTCAAAGGGACACAT
>NW_004444445.1:8436-10724 GCF_000243295.1 Trichechus manatus latirostris | reverse complement strand
GCAAAATCCACCACAAAGGATAAGGAAGGACACTATATAATGATTAAATGGTCAATATACCAGGAGGACATAACCATAATAAATTTTTACCCACCCAATCATAGGGCTCCAAAATACATAAAACAAACTCTAACAGCATTGAAAAGAGAAACAGACAGTTCCACAGTAATAGTAGGAGAATTCAACACACCACTTTCTGTAAAGGACAGAACATCCAGAAAGAAGCTCAGTAAAGACACTCAAGATCTAAATGTCACAATCAACCAACTTGATCTCATAGACATATATGGAAGACTCCACCCAACAGCAGCCAAGTATATTTTCTTTTCCAGTGCATACAGAACATTCTCCAGAACAGACCACATACTAGGCCATAAACCAAGGCTTAAGAGAATCCAAAGCACCAAAATATTTCAAAGCATCTTTTCTGACTACAAAGCCATAAAAGTAGAAATCAATAACAGAAACAGCAATGAAAAAAAATCAAATACATGGAAACTGAACAACACCTTGCTGAAAAACCACTGGGTTACAGAAGAAATTAAGAACAGAAGAAAGAGATTTACAGAATAAATGAGAATGAAAACATATGCTACCAGAACCTTTGGGACACAGCAAAACCAGTGCTCAGAGGTCAACTGATAGCAATAAATGCACACATCCAAAAAGAAGAAAGGGCTAAAATCAAATCAAAACATTAACCCTACACTTCGAAAAAATGGGAAGAGAGCAGCAAAAGAAGCCTGTCTCCATGGTGATGGTAAACAAGGCTTAACCCCACCCACCCAACCCTCACCAGGCCTAACTGGCCGGCTGACCCTCACCCAGACCTCTGAGTTGATCAAGAATAAAGGCTGCCAGGGCCCTGGAGTCATCATCTGGGCCCTGAGGCATTGGGGCCATTGCCTGGGACAGAAGATGCCCAATGTCAGCCTGAGCCTGGATGTCTAGAGACCTGTGACATGGCTGTCACTGACACAATGGTGACTTCCACAGGCAGTGGTGGCGGGTTCAGAGCGATGGCAGGAGAAATGTAGATGCAGTGTACACGTTCAGGGAGGCACTGGCCAAAGGCCATGACGGGGCTAGGTGGTGTGGAGCCCCAGAGCCAGCCACACCGGGCCCAAGGGACCCTCTGCGTGGAACACTGCTCACCCATTATCACCACATCCACACTCCACAGGCCTCCAAAGGTGCAGGGTTACCAGCCCTGGCCTCCAGCAGCTCACGCACATGTGCTCTGCCAAAGGAGGCTTTGCACCCGCGGATGGTCATAAAGTGCAAATGGGTGTTTCACATGACTTTTCCTAACCGGCACTTGGTGGGGTGGCAGACATGGGTCCTGGTTGGATGTGGGATTCATGGAGAAAGGCACACTTTATGCGTCCAGGAGAGGTATTGCCTGAGAGGTTGAAATAGTGGATACCACATTGGGCTCTCCAGACCCAGGAGACGCCTCTCGCAGGTATGTGTACGTTTTCCACCTAGGTCACTGGGAGGCGATTCTGCATACAAAATATCAGCTAGTGAGCACTTGCTGGAGGGGCTCTCGTCTGCACACAAGCTAAACCAGTCCAGGGTCCGCACCTGGCCTAGCTTCCCCAAAATGCCCCAGATCCTGAAGTCCATCCAGAAGGTCAACCTGCTGTCCTCTGCCCATGGAAAACCAATACCACCACAGGACATCCCACTTCCATCTCTAGGCTCTCTCTCTCCTCTTTTCCTATTTGGGATACTTCTCAGAAATACAAGTCAGACATGTGGCAGAACCGACACACAGAGAGACAGACTGGGACAGAGAGAGAAAAGAAGGTCAGAGGGGACACCTTGCCTACTGATGTCCTCAATTAAGTGGAAAAGAGGTACCCGGCCCACTCACCCAGTTCCTTGACCCTCTCCACATCAGGCGCTGCCCTCTGTGAAGCCTTTCCCTGGGTGGGATGAACCCCTGGCCACAGCCCAAAGGAGCCTCTGAGTCTCATACATGGAAGTGAAGTGCCCTGGGGAAGCAACCCGGCAGGCCAGCTGGCTCCTATTGGCCCACTCATTGTGATCCGGGCCTGTCAGAAGCTCCGCCCACTGCTTCCAGAGGTCGTCCCTACGGTGACAGAAAACAAGCCTTAGCCCCGCCCACCTAACCCTCACCAGGCCTAACTGGCAGGCCGACCCTCACCCAGATCTCCGAGTTCATCAGGAATAAAGGGCACCAGGGCCCTGGAGTCTTCATCTGGCCATTGTTCAACTTGGTGGGGTTTGTGGACACAAAGTATCAGCTGAATGAGCACCAG
>NW_004444445.1:4126-8336 GCF_000243295.1 Trichechus manatus latirostris | reverse complement strand
GCACACATCCAAAAAGAAGAAAGGGCTAAAATCAAATCAAAACATTAACCCTACACTTCGAAAAAATGGGAAGAGAGCAGCAAAAGAAGCCTGTCTCCATGGTGATGGTAAACAAGCCTTAACCCCACCCACCCAACCCTCACCAGGCCTAACTGGCCGGCCGACCCTCACCCAGACCTCTGAGTTGATCAAGAATAAAGGCTGCCAGGGCCCTGGAGTCATCATCTGGGCCCTGAGGCACTGGGGTCATTGCCTGGGACAGAAGATGCCCAATGTCAGCCTGAGCCTGGATGTCTAGAGACCTGTGACATGGCTGTCACTGACACAATGGTGACTTCCACACTATGAGAGGCAGTGGTGGAGGGTTCAGAGCGATGGCAGGAGAAATGTAGATGCAGTGTACACGTTCAGGGAGGCACTGGCCAAAGGCCATGACGGGGCTAGGTGGCGTGCAGCCCCAGAGCCAGCCACACCGGGCCCAAGGGTCCCTCTGCGTGGAACACTGCTCACCCACTATCACCACATCCACACTCCACAGGCCTCCAAAGGTGCAGGGTTACCGGCCCTGGCCTCCAGCAGCTCACACACGTGCTCTGCCAAAGGAGGCTCTGCACCCGCGGATGGTCATGAAGTGCACATGGGTGTTTCACATGACTTTGCCTAACCGGCACTTGGTGGGGTGGCAGACATGGGTCCTGGCTGGATGTGGGATTCATGGAGAAAGGCAGACTTTATGCGTCCAGGAGAGGTGTTGCCTGAGACGTTGAAATAATGGATACCACACTGGGCTCTCCAGACCCAGGAGACGCCTCTCGCAGGTATGTGTATGTGTTTTCCACCTAGGTCACTGGGAGGCGATTCTGCATACAAAATATCAGCTAGTGAGCACTTGCTGGAGGGGCTCTCGTCTGCACACAAGCTAAACCAGTCCAGGGTCTGCACCTGGCCTAGCTTCCCCAAAATGCCCCAGATCCTGAAGTCCATCCAGAAGGTCAACCTGCTGTCCTCTACCCATGGAAAACCAACACCACCACAGGACATCCCACTTCCATCTCTAGGCTCTCTCTCTCCTCTTTTCCTATTTGGGATACTTCTCAGGACTACAAGTCAGACATGTGGCAGAACCGACACACAGAGAGACAGACAGGGAGAGAGAGAGAAAAGGTCAGAGGGGACACCTTGCCTACTGATGTCCTCCACTAAGTGGAAAAGAGGTACCTGGCCCACTCACCCAGTTCCTTGACCCTCTCCACATCAGGCGCTGCCCTCTGCAAAGCCTTTCCCTGGGTGGCATGAACCCCCTGGCCACAGCCCAAAGGAGCCTCTGAGTCTCATACATGGAAGTGAAGTGCCCTGGGGAAGCAACCCAGCAGGCCAACTGGCTCCTATTGGCCCACTCATTGTGATCCGGGCCTGTCAGAAGCTCCGCCCACTGCTTCCAGAGGCCGTCCCTACGGTGACGGAAAACAAGCCTTAGCCCCGCCCACCTAACCCTCACCAGGCCTAACCGGCAGGCCGACCCTCACCCAGATCTCCAAGTTCATCAGGAATAAAGGGCACCAGGGCCCTGGAGTCTTCATCTGGCCATTGTTCAACTTGGTGGGGTTTGTGGACACAAAGTATCAGCTGAATGAGCACCAGGTGGAGGGGGTCCTGTCTGCACACAAACTCCAGCTTGCCAGAGTCCACCCCTGGTATAGCATCCCCATCAGGCCCAGGACCCTAAGACCATTCGGATGGCCTACCTAATATTCTATTGCCCATGGGCAAACCATACAGCCAGAGGGGTTCCCCCCTTTAGCTCAAGGCTCCCTCTCCTGCTGTCCTTGTTGTGGTACTTCTCAAGGGAACAATTTGAAGATGTTGCAGAACTGACACAGAGAGAGAGAGAGAGAGAGTAAATAGGTGCCGAGAGGGGATAGCTTGCATACTGATGTACTCAAGTATGTAGAAAAGAGCTATCAGGCCTACTCACCCAGTGCCTTGAAACTCTAGTATTCAGGGACTCCACTCTGCCAGGCTTTTCCCTGGGTGAGCTCAAGTTTTGTGACCAGTACCAGAAGGGGGCTGCTAAGTATCCCAGGCCAGTCAGAGGGGCTCTGGGGAATCAGTCAGCCTGGCCACATCTCTGCTATTGGCTCATTCACTGTGACCTGGCCCAGTCAGAATCTCTGCCCACTGCTTCCAGAGGCTGTCTCCGTGGTGATGGGAAAGGAGCCTTAGCCCCACCGACCCGATACTCACCTGTCCTAGATGGCCTGTGGACCTTCACTTAGACTTCTCAGTGGATCTGGAATAAAGTCCTCCATGGGTCAGGTGTAATTATCTGGGACTTTGAGCATTAGGGCCATTGCCTGGGGTAGAAGACAGCCAAGGTCAGCCTGAGCCTCCATATCTAGAGACCTGTGGCACGAGGACAGCGGTACAGGGGTCAAATGCCGACTTCGATAATGGATCAAGGCGAAATCGGGGTGATGGGAAGAGAAACGTAGCTGGAGTGCACACATTCACAGAAGCGCAGGCCAAGGCCCAGAGATGCTGAACGGAATCCTAGAACACCAAAGGCAACCAGACTTGGGCTCAAGGCTCACTCCTACACATGGGAGACTGGTCATCCATATTCCCACATCAACACTTCTCAGCCCTCTGGCGGCACGGGCTGTCTGGTCTTGGCTTCCAGGAGCTTACACACATGCAGTATGCCACCGGGAGATTGCGGAGAAGCAGATGGGAAAAGAAACGCAAGTAGAGGGTTCATTGACTATGGTGGTCCTGGCCCTGGCTGAGTGTCACGCTGTGGGTTTTAGTTGGATGTGGCATTCATTTAGAAAGGCTGAGTTTATAGGTGGGTGCTAGGTATGTACTGAGAAGATGAAATGGTGAAGAGCAGATTCACTGTGATCCCCAGACAGAGTAGAGGCTTCTCACGGGTATGTGTGAATGTTCTCAGCATTGTTCAACTAGGTAGGGTTTTTGCATACAAAGTATCAGTTGAATGAGCAGTGGCTGGAGGGGGTCCCGTCTGCACACAAACTCCACCCTGCCAGAGTCCGCCCCTGGTATAGCTTCCCCATCAGGCTCAGGACCCTAAAGACCATTTGAATCAGCCACCTAATATTCTATGCCCACAGGAAAACAATGCAGTCAGAGGCGTTCCTCCTTTTAGCACTATGCTGCATCTTCTGTTGTCCGTTCAATGATACTTCTCAGGAGGAAAATTTAAAGATGTCGCAGACCTAACTCAGAGAGAGAGAGAAAATAGGTGCCGAGAGGGGATACCATGCCTACTGACGTCCTCAAGTATGTAGAAGAGAGGTATCAGGCCTGTTCATCCATTGCCTTGAAACTCTAGTATCAGGGGCTCCCCTTGCCGAACTTTTCCCTGGGTGAGCCCAAATTCTGTGGCCAGTAGCAGAAGCTGGCTGCTGAGTATCCCAGGCCAACCAGAAGGGCTCTGGGGAATCAGCCAGGCTGGCCACATCTCTGCTACTGGATCATTCACTGTGACCTGGCCCAGTCTGAAGCTCTGCCCAGTGCCCCTGAAGGCTGTCTCCGGGGTGATGGTAAACAAGCCTTAGCCCCTCCCACCCAACACTCTCCTGTCCTAGATGGCCTGCGAACCCTCATTTAGACTTCTCAGTGGATCTGGAATAAAGTGCTCCACAGGCTACGTGTAATGATCTGGGACTTTGAGAATTAGGGCCATTGCCTGGGGCAGAAGACACCCGTGTCAGCCTGTCCCTCATATCGAGAGACCTGTGGTACTGGTGACAGCACTACAGGGTTCACATGCAGACTTCGATAATGTGTGGAGGCGAAATCAGGCTGATGGGAAGATAAACGTAGCTGGAGAGCACACATTCACGAGAGCACAGGCCAAGGTTCAGAGATGGTGCCAGGAATCCTAGAGCCCCACAGCAGCCAGACTGGGGCTCGAGGCTTGCTCCTGCACATGGGACTTTGGTCATCCATATGCCCACATCAACATTCCTCAGCACTCCGGCGGCAAGGGATGTCCGGCCCTGGCTTCCAGAAGCTTACACATATGCCATGTACCTCCGGCAGTCTGCAGAGGAGCAGATGGCAAAAAATATGCACATGGGTGTTTCACTTAACTGTGGTGGTCCTGCCCCCGGCTGAGTGTCACACTCTGCATCCTAGTTGGATGCAGCATTCCTCTAGAAAGGCAGAGTTTATGGGTGAGTGCCAC
>NW_004444445.1:2301-3473 GCF_000243295.1 Trichechus manatus latirostris | reverse complement strand
CTTTTCCCTGGGTGAGCCCAAATTCTGTGGCCAGTAGCGGAAGTGGCTGCTATGTATCCCAGGCCAACCAAAGAGGCTCTGGGGAATCAGCCAGGTTGGCCACATCTTTGCTATTGGCTTATTCATTGTGACCTGGCCCAGTGTGAAGCTCCGCCCACTGCTTAAGGAAGCTGTCTCCATGGTGATGGTAAACAAGCCTTAGCCCCGCCCCCCCAACACTCACCTGGCCTCCATGGCCTGTGGAAACTCACTTAGACTTCTCAGTGGGTCTGGAATAAAGTCCTACATGGACCAGGTGTAATTATTGGGGACTTTGAGCATTAGGGACATTGCCTGGGACAGAAGACAGCCAAGGTCATCCTAAGTCTCCATATAGAGATTTGTGGCACTGCTGATAGTGCTACAGGGGTCACATTCAGACTTTGATACTGGGTGGAGGTGAAATCAGAGTGATGGGAAGGGAAATGCAGCTGGAGTGCACACATTCACGGGAGCACAGCCCAATGCCCAGGGATGGTGCCAAAAATCCTAGAGCTCCATAGCCAGCCAGACTGGGGCTTAAGGTTCACTCCTGCGCAGGAGACATTGGTTACCCATAGGCCCACGACCACACTCCTCAACCCTCCAAGGGCACTGCTCTCCCCATTAAGCAGGTCTTAACCTACCCACATCAGGGGCCTGAGGACTGGTGGCTCCAACCTCGCCACCCAGCTATCTGCTACAAAGGTCCAAGAATAAGAGGTGCCCCCCAGTCCTTATAGCCAACAGCACTGAGTGCTCAGATTCTGGCTGCAACACCCAACCATCTATGCACTCTAAGGAACAAGGACACACTTTCCTCCTGGACACTCGGGGGTGGCCATCGGCCCCCTGCCTTGCTCAGCCTGTGACCCCTGCTGCAGCCGGAGGTCTGTGCCTACACCAATCACCCATGCCTGTCTAGAACCGTAGGTGAGAGCCTGTACCACACACTTGTTGGCCGACTGCCTGGACACCTGTACTGAATCCCTTACAGGAGAACTGGGCAGACTCCTGGGCTCCCATACTTAGTGGCAGGTCTGGTCACCTGGGGGCAGGACATTGGAGCCTCAAGGATGCTGGTGACTGGGCTAGCTCACATGAGCAGCCTATTGGAGCATATCAAAACAAAACAAAACAAGAAGCTTGGACAC
>NW_004444445.1:0-1479 GCF_000243295.1 Trichechus manatus latirostris | reverse complement strand
GCACAGGAGTCAAACAGCACTACTGCCCTTCATGGCTGGGAAAGGGAAGATACACTGGTTATTCACGGAATGAAACAGTCATTAGCAAAGGGTAAACATGTACATTGGGGCGCTGGAAGAATGAAAGCAGCAATGGTAAATACTATCAAGCAAGTAAAAGAAAACATACAACAGTAATTATACAGAACACAAATGAAGACTTTCAGGTTTTGGTCTGATATGTAAAGAGCTTGGAAGTCACCACTCTCATCCTCAAGAAAAAAAAGCTGAACATACTGAACTCAGAGTATTGAGGTCACAGGGCAAACAACTGCCCCCAACCCTGGAGGGACACATAGGCAGATCATTCCAGACAGACAGCCCAGGAGCAAAACCCACCGCTAGGTTCAGTACCATGCTTGGTGTGCACAAGCTTCAGGGATACATATGCCAGGGGGCTCGTCTTAGGGGCACTCACACAGTTTTGTGAGTTTTACCTCCATGAAGCCTACCAGGTTTCAATGGGAAGATCAGAGAAAAATTCCCTTGTCCTGCTAGTGGGGGCCGGTAGAAAAGCAGCTGTTCTGAAATTTACCCAGAGCATTCTGTTCTGCTTCACAAAGCCTGCTCTCAAGGGAAACTGTTTTACCCGAGTCTAACAGACCTGGAGTTAGTGAAACACCCAACCTCACCCCCATGCAGGCTTCCTGTCTCACCACAGTGGGAGAGGGGAGAAGCAGAGAAGCACAGGTGAGCCACTGCCCAGGGGCCCAGGTTCACTACCAGACTGAGACCTATTGGAATGCAGAGTACTGACAGCTCTGACAATGTGAGCAGCAGTATTAGGGTATTCAGAGTGGGCTTCATGGAAAAGAATGACCTGTGCTAAGACCTGAAAGGTGCAAAGGAATGACTGAAGGCACAGCTGAGAAGAGACTGTTCCAGGAAGAGGAAATGCCAGAGCACAGGCCAGGAGGTGGAAGCGAGCCTGGTATGTTTTAGGGAGACCCAAACCCCAGCATGGCCTGAGCAGAGTGAGATGCTGGAGAGTGACAGGAGAGGAATCTGGAGAGGGGATTGGAGCCAGTGGGTGTGTCATGTTCTGGGGAAAGTGCTGGCTTCTGAAAAGCATTTCTGAAAAGTGCTGGCTTCCCATCTGAGTGACACGCAGAGCAATTTAACGCCTTTGATGAGAGAGGGAAAATGATATAACAGCTCTTAAAGAACTTAAAGAAGTTGTAGGGGGCAAATGTAAACGCTGGCAGGTATGTTAGAAGGTTATGGCCATAATCAGAAAAGAAATGATGAAAATGGGCATACACAAAAAATGTACATCAAAGAACACACTTACTGAAAATGTCAATACTTTTCTAGTAACAGGAGGTAAAAAACAAGGATACTCATTATTCCATTCCTATTCAACATTATCCTAGAGGTTGTAATCGATACATACCAAAAAAGAAAAGGAAGAAAAAGGGTAAAGAAGAATGATAAAAATTT
>NW_004444444.1:88954-96470 GCF_000243295.1 Trichechus manatus latirostris | reverse complement strand
GTGTAGGCAGTTAAATGGCTCCAACCTCAGAGAGCAATTAAAGAAAAAAGAGGCAAAATAGAACAAATAACTTGGTGGAATGGACACATTTTGAATTCCAGAAACCAACTCAAGGGACAAAACACCTGGGCAAAAGCAGAAGGAAGTATAAGCCTGACAACAAGGTAGGAAAATTTAACTCGCAAACCCTAACTGTGAACTGCCCTCTCAAATCCCAAGAGAGTGGTGAAACAACCTACCTTTTCCTGATGGCCTACTGTGGAGTCATATAATTTATATCTCTTTGGGAGTAGCAAGAAAAACTGCAAAGAATCCAGTCAGGCCCCCTTATAGGCAGGACTGAGGGGGGAAAAAAAAGAAAACCTCCTTCTGTCTCCAGTTGCCATAAAACAAAGGACGGTGATTTAAACTTAATGGCTGTTTAATAATAGGTTTCCAAGGGCACTGGGAAGAACCTGACTCTGAAACTCTTAAAACACAAAGGTGGACTACAAGGTAGTTGACAGCTCCCTAAAGACATGAAAACTGATTTTCTCTATTAAGGAACCCAGAAGGCAGATCTGACACTTAAAACAAACAGAAAAGTGCTGGGGGGAGAAAAATAGCTGCTCGACATGCCTGTATGAGCTTGTTCACCAAGGGACCAAGACCCTACACTACTCAGCCCCACCACAGACATCAGAACAGCAGACTGTGTTCCCAGACAGCCAGTTGGCATGAGCGCAGGCAGTGGGGACCTTTTCCTCCAAGATTTGGGGGTTGCACTTCTTTTAAAAAATTTTTTTATTGTACTTTAGGTGAAGGCTTACAGAACAAACAGTCTCTCATTAAACAGTCAGTACACATATCTTTCTATGACATTGGTTAACAACCCCTGGACATGTCAACCCTCTCCCTTCTCAACCTTGGAGGGCCATTTTTTTTTTTTTGGAGAAAATATACATAGCCAGAATACACCATTTCAGAAATTTCTATGTGTATAATTCAGTGACATCGATTACATTCTTCCCGTTGTGCTGCTATTCTCAGTATCCTTTTCCAAATTATTCCATCACCATTATCTTCAACTCAGTGCCCCCTAGGCTTCCCATCAAACCTTCTGAGTTGCTGTTGTCAATTTGATCTCACATAGATAAAGCTTTTTTTTTTTTTGGTACCTTAAATGAAGGTTTACAGAACAAATAGTTTCTAGTTTGGGGGTTGCACGTTTTGTCAAAAAAAAAAAAAAAGCATGGTCCAATGGTGCCTTGATTCACCGAATCAATTTGCAAGATAAGGCCCCTTCACAGCTCTGAGTCAGCCCCTGTAAAATTCAAGGGTCAGAGCACTCTCTAGTGCAATTTAAGAGGAGAAGGAAAAAAAGAGAGAGAGAAAATAAAAACAAACAACAAAAACATAACAATCACAATCATAAAAAAGTAAAGACAGATTTCCAAAAAAGGCATGGCAAGCAAAAATAAAAGAGCCACTTTAAAGTACTGTTAGTAAATATTTTTGTTATATTCCTCAAGCTATATAACATCAAATGCATAAGGAATAAGTACAAATTTTTTCTAATGGGCATAGGATGTATGATACTATAAAAGAGGACAACAACAACAGAGAAGGTGGAGGGAGGAGAAAAATGGGAATTGAATTTACGTATGTTAACATTGTATGTTACTTGTTGGTACCAGGTTATTGTAAATATAAATGTAAATAGTATTTACCCCAGGTAATAAATATCATTTTTATGGTAACCACTAGGAAAATATTTTTAAAAATACATAGAAAGGAAACATAAGGACTCAAAAAAAAAAAAAAACTAAACAAACAAAAAAAGACAAAATTGTAAGAACTGAAGGACATAGAAAGTATAAGGCACACACAAAGAAATTATCAAAAGGGCAGAAGTAAGTCCTTCCTTATCAGTAATTACTTTAAATGTAAATAGATTAAACACTCTAAGAAAAAAGCAGAGAGTAGAAGAATGTATAAAAAATAAATACAAGATCTAACCATATGCTGCCTACAAGAGAAACATTTTAGGCCCAAATACAAAATCAGACTGAAAGTGAAAGGATGGCAAGAAAAAATAATAATAATAATTCATGCAAATATTAACCAAAGAGAACAAAGGTGGCCATATTGATATGAGATAAAATATTGTAAGTCAAAATCTTTTGTAAGAGACAAAGTAGGATGTTACATAATGTTAAAAGGTTTGAGACATCAAGAAGACGTAACAATTGCAAATATATATGCAGCTAACATCTAAACTAACAAAAACCCAAACTTGTTGCTGTTGAGTCCATTCCAACTCATAGTGACCCTATAGTGACCCTGTAGGACAGGGCAGAACTGCCCAATAGTTTTTCCAAGACTGCAATTTTTATAAAAGCACACCGCTACATCTTTCTCCCACCTAACATCAGTACCCCCAAAATATTTGAAGCAAATAATGACAGAACTGAAAGGAGTAATAGACAACTCCACAATAACAGTTGGGGACGAATCGACTCAACAGCAATGGGTTTGGTTTGGTTTTTAATACACAACTTTCAATGCTGGACAGAATATCTAGCAAGAAGATTAATAATGAAATAGAGGAATTGAACAACATCATAAACCAATTAGACATATATAAAACAGACATATATAAAACACTCCATCTAACAACAGAACAATACACATTTTACTCCAGTGCACATGGGTCATTCTACAGGGCTGACCACATGCTAGGTCAAAAAGCAAATCTCAGTAAGTTTAAAAAGATTGAAAACATGCAAAGTATCTTCTATGACCACAAATGGAATAACACTAGAAATTAATAAAAGGAACACTGGGAAACAGATAAATACGTGGAAATTAACTAACACATTACTAAACAATCATTGGAGCCCTGGTGGTACAGTGGTTAAGAGCTAGGGCTGCTAACCAAAAGGTCCACATTTCAAATCAACCAGTCACTCCTTGAAAACCCTATGGGGCAGTTCTAGTCTGTTCTGTAGAGTCACTATGAGTTGGAATCGACTTGAGAGCAATGGGTTTTGGTTTATGGTTTGAACAACCAATGGGTCAAGGAAAGAATCAAGAGAAAAATGAAAAAATATTAGGAATTGAACAAACATGAAAACACAACATACCAAAACTAATGGCAGATGCAGCGACAGTGGTCCTCAGAGGGAAATTTGTAGCAATAAATGCTTACATTAACAAAGTAGAAGGATCTCAAATGAAATGTCTAACTCTACAACTAGGGGAACTACAAAAAAAAAGAGCAAACTATGCCTAAAGCTATCAGAAGAAAGAAAATGACAAGGGTCAGAGAAGAAAAAAATGAAATGGAAAACAGAGAAACAATAGAGAATCAACAAAACCAGAAGTTGGCTCTTTGAAAAAAATCAATAAAATTGATAAACCTTTATCTAGACTGACCAAGAAAACAGCAAATAACCAAAATAAGAAATGAAAGTGGAGACAACAGAAATAAAAAGAATTATAACCAAATGCTATGAACAGCTGTACGCCAATAACTTGATAACTTAGATGAAATGAACAAATTCTTGGATGCGTATAACTTACATAAACTGACTCGAGAAGACACAAAAAATCTCAACAGACCCATAACAACTGAAGAGATTTAATCAGTAATAAAAGGTCTTCCAACAACAATAAAACAAGTCCTGGACCAGAGGGCTTTGGTGGGGCATTCAACCAAACATTTCGAGAAGAACTGAGACCAACCCTGTACACACTCTTCCAAAATGTAGAGGAGGAAGGAATGCTCCCTCACTCTTTTTATGAAGCCAGCATTACCCTGAAACCAACACCAGAGAAAGTCACAACAAGAAAATACAACCACTTACTAATATCTCTTATGCGTATAGATGCAAAAATTCTCAACAAAATACTAGCAAACAGAATCCAGCAGCACACCATGTCACATACCAGTCACAGCAGCACAACAGTCACACACAATGATCAAATGGGGTTTTTTTCCAGTGATGCAAGAATGACTCGCCATTAGAAAATCCATCAGTGTAATACATGACATTAATAGAAAAAAAAGAAAAGAACCACATGATAACCTCTACTGATGCAGAAAAGGCATTTGATAAAATCTAAGACCCTTTCTTGATGAACCCTCCAAGAGACAGGAATAGAAGGGAAGTTCTACAATATGATTAAGGGTATTTATTAAAAAAACAACAACCAACATTATAGTTCAAGAACAAAGAGTGAGACATTTCCCTTTGAAATCAGGAACAAGACAAGGATGCTTGGTTTCATGACTCCTATTAAATATTGTATTAAAATTTTTAGCTAGAGCAATAACGTAGCAAAAAAATTAATGATATCCAAACCAGAATAGAAAAAGTAAAATTGTCTCTATTCACAGATGGCATGATCCTATATAGAAAACTCAAAGAATCCACAAGGAAGCTTATAGATCTAATACAGGAATTTAGCGAAGTTGCAGGATACAAGGTCAACTAACAAAAACTCATTTGGGTTTCTATACACTAGCAATGGAAAATCTGAAAAGGAAATTGAGAAAACAATTCCATTTATGGTAGCATCTAAGAGAATAAAATACTTCAGTCCCTGGAGAAGGATATCATGCTTGGTAAAATAGAGGGTCACCGAAAAAGAGGAAGCCCCTCAATGAGATGGACTGACACAGTGGCTGCAACAATGGGCTCAAACATAGAAACACTTGTGAGGATGGTGCCGCCAGGTAGTATTTCCTTCTACTGTACTTAAGACCACTCTGAGTCAGAACTGACAGGACGGCACCTAACAACAGCAGGAATAATCTAAACAGGGATATGAACGATATATACAATGAAAATTATAAAACACTGTTGAAAGAGACTAAAGAAGACCTAAATAAATGGAAAGACATTCCGACTTCATGAACTGGAAGACTTAATATTGTTAACCCACTGCCACTGAGTTGATTCCAACTCATATTGACCTTATGGGACAGAGCAGAACTGCCCCAGAGGGTTTCTGAGGCCATAAATCTTTATGGAAGCAAACTACCACGTCTGTCTCCCACAGAGCAGCCGGTGGGTTTGAATTATCGATCTTTTGGTTAGCAGCAGAGAGCTTAACCACTGTGCCACCAGGGCTCCTCTAATATTGATATTACCCAAAGAAATTTATAGATTCAACGCGACACCAATCAAATTTTCAGAAGCCTTCTTTACAGAAATGGAAACATCAATCCTCAATTTTATATGGAATGGCAAGGGGACTAGAATAGCTAAAGCAACGTTGAGAGAGAAGAATAAAGTAGACTCACACTTTCTGACTTTAAAACATACTACACAGCTACAGTAATAAAAACAGCCTGGAAGTGGTTTAACAATAGACACACAGACCAATGGAATAGAATTGAGAGAAGGGAACTAAACCCACACATCTAAGGTCAACTGATTTTTTACAAGGATGCTGTCATGGATTGAATTGTGTCCCCCCCAAAATATGTGTATCAATGTGGCTAGGCTATGCTTCCCAGTATTGTATGATTGCCCACCATTTTGTCATCTAATGTGATTTTCCCATGTATTATAAAACGTACCTCTACGATGTTAAGAAAAGGAGATGGGATAGATGGCAGTTATGTTAATGAGGCAGGACTCGATCTACAAGATTAGATTGTGTCTCGAGCTAATCTCTTTTGAGATATAAGAGAAAGAAGCAATTCGAGAGACAGGGGGACCGCATACCACCAAGAAAGCAGCACCAGGAGCAGAGGGCATTCTTTGGACCCGGGGTTCCTATGCAGAGAAGCTCCTAGTCCAGGGGAGACTTATGACAAGGACCTTCCTCCAGAATTGACAGAGAAAGCCTTCTCCTGGAGCTGACACCCTGAATTTGGACTTCTAGCCTATTAGACTGTGAGAAAATAAATTTCTCTTTGTTAAAGCCATCCACTTGTGGTATTTCTGTTATAGCAGCACTAGGTAACTAAGACAGATGCTAAGACCATTCAACTGGGAAGGAAGAGCATCTCCAATAAATGGTGCTGGAAAAATTGGATTTCCACATGCAGAAGAATAAATAAAATCCATGTCTCACACCATACATAAAAACCAATTCAAAATGGATTAAGGACCTAAATGTGAAACAAAAACTATAAAATTCTTAGAAGAAAATGCACAGGTATGGCTGTTGGACCTAGCTTTTAATGATGGCCTCTCTGACATAATAAAAAAAAAGCATGAACAGCAAAAGACAAAATATATAAATGGGACCTGATTAAAATTAAATAATTTTGTTCATCAAAGGACTTTATCAAAAAAGTGAAAAGACAACCTACAGAGTGAGAGAATACTTTTGGGAAACATGTCAAATAAGAGTCTAATATCAAAACATATATAAAACTTCTACAACTTAACAACAAAAAAAGACAAAAAATCCCATCAAAAAATGGTTAAAGGACTTGAATGGACATTTCTCCAAGGAGGATACTCAAAAGGACAGAAACACATGAAAAAATGCTCAACATCTTTAGCCATCAGAGAGATGCAAATCAAAAGCACAATGAGACAAATACCACTAGGATGGATAAGATTTTTTAAACAAGGTTGGTGGAGATGTGAGAACATGGAGAAACTGGAACGTAAAATGGTACAGTCATTGTGGAAAAGAGTGTGGCAATTCCTCAAAAACATAAAAACAGAACTCCCATATGACCTAGCAATTCCACCGCTAGGTAGATAAAAGTAATGACCCCAAAAGATATATGTACACCAATGTCCACTGCAGCACACTTCACCATACAACCAAACCCATTGCCATCGAGTCAATTCCGACTCAACAACCCTATAGGGCAGAGAAGAACTGCCCCGTGGAGTTTCCAAGGAGGGCCTGGTGGATCTGAATTGCCAACCTTTTGGTTAGTGGCCATAGCTCTTAACCCTACGCCACCAGGGTTTCGCCTTTCACAATAGCCAACCTAAACGTTCATCAACAGATGAATGGATAAATAAAATGTGGTACATATACAATGGAATATTACTCAGCTATAAAGAGAAATGAAGTCCTGATACAAGCTACAACACAGATGAACCTTGAAAATATTCTGCTGAATCAAGTCAGTCAGTCACAAAAAGACAAATATTGTATGATCTCACTTATATGAAATGACAAGAACAGGCAAATATACAGAGACCAAAGTTTATTAGTGGTTACCAGGGACAGGAGGGATGGGGAGAGAGGAAGCCATTTTTTGGAAAACAATGAGCTTCTGTTTCTGGTAATGGGAAATTTGGCATTGATTAATGTAGTTGATATCACTAAGCTGTACACCTGAAAAAGGATGAAGTGGCAAATGCTGTGTTATATATATATTTTAAAACAACAATTTAAAAAATGAGCAGCTGCTGATGCTGCTATGTACAACCAAACATCTCATGGGATTCGTTTTCTAAGGTTGGAGATTTAAGGTCATGGTTCCAAAAGACACCCAGTCTATTGACCTAATATTCTTTTCAGTGTTTATGCTGTACCTCCTAGTTCACTG
>NW_004444444.1:87344-88819 GCF_000243295.1 Trichechus manatus latirostris | reverse complement strand
TGAGAAAAATGTGGAACACAATTTCAAATTATCATGTAATACAGACCATCTGGAGCCAATAAGGCTGGATGACCCTGAAACTATTGCCCTGAGGTAATCCCTAAACCTTAAACCAAAAATATGCATGGGTATAAAGTTTCTGTATTGTGCTGAAGATAAGTTGGTGCCAATTTAACCCAGGTTATTACAAAAGCAAGATGCTAAATGTAATATTTATGGTAACCACCAAGAAAATATCTAAAAGATACACACTAAAGGAATGGAGACATGAATCAAAATGGCTCCCCCCGCCCAACACACACAAACAAGAAATCATAAAAAGTTGTTAGCATTAGAGTTAGTAAGAGGAACAGAAGGCAAAAGAAACATAAAAATCACATAACGAGATGGTAAAAGTAAGTTCTTTTTTATCAATAATTAAAGTGATTGTAAGTGGACTAAATGCTCCAATCGAAAGGCAGAGAGTGGTACAATGGATTACAAAAAGCATGACCCAAACATATGCTGCCTATAAGAGACACACCAGAGGCCCAAGGACACAGATTAATATGGAAACAGAACACCTAAATGACACTGTAAAATAACTAAACCTAACAGACATGTACAGAACATTTCTGTTCCGTATACAAAAACAAAAGCACTGTATACAAAAGCACTGTATACATTCTCTCCAGTGTACATGGAGCATTCTCCAGGAGAGATGACATGTTAGATCACAAACCAAACCAGAAAAAATATTTTAAAAAATGAAACAGTACAAAATACATTCTCCAACCAAAATGGTATGAAATTATGAATCAATAATAGAAAGAAAATTTAAAAATCATAAACATAAGAATATTAAACAACAGATTATTAAACAATCAATGAGAAAAGAAAGAAATCAGAAAATATTTAGACTCAAATTAAAATGAAAGCACAACATATCAAAACACATGGGACATGGTAAAAGTAGTACTCATAGGGAAATTCATAGCTGTAAATACTAATATTAAAAAAAAGAAGAAAGCTCATAATCAATAACCTAAACAAAAAAACTGATGAACTATTAAAATGTTAGAAAACCAAACCCAAAGCAACCAGAAGGAAGTAGACAGAAAAAAGATCAGAGCAATGGTACATAAATTAGAGACTAGAAAAACGCGATGAAACAAGAAGTTGGCTTTTCCGAAGGATCAATAAAATCAACAAAGCTTTAGCTAGACTGTCAAAGAAAAAGAAAGAGAAGGTACAAATATCTAAAATCAGAAACGAAAGTGGGAGCATTACAACTGACACTATAGAAATAAAAATGTTCATAAGAGAATACTATGTATAATTTTATGTCAACAAATAAGATAATCTTCACAAAATGGACAAATTTCTTTAAACACATAAACTTCACACACTTAATCAAAAAGAAATAGAATATCTCAACAGGCCCATAACAAGTGAAGATATTAAAGCAATCATCAAAAATCTCCCAACAATAACAA
>NW_004444444.1:84622-87077 GCF_000243295.1 Trichechus manatus latirostris | reverse complement strand
AACTACCGACCTTTTGGTTAGCAGCCATAGCTCTCAACCACTGAGCCACCAGGGCAAAGATAACAATAAGAAAAAATATTACAGACCAATATCCCTTATGAATATAGATGCAAAAATCCTCAACAAAATACTAGCACACTCATTCCAAAAGCATATTAAAGAGGATTATACATAATGATCAAGTGATATTTATCCCAGAAATACAATGCTGATCCAACATTAGAAAATTAAATTATGTAATACATCACATTAACAGAACAAAGGAAAAGAACTACCATGTTCTCATCTGTCGAAACCAAGGCTTTTGACAAAATCCAAGAACCTTTCATGAAAAAACACTCAACAACGTAGGAATAGGAGGAAAATTCCTCAATACGATAAAGAGTATTTATGAAAAACCATTAGCTAACATCATAGACAACAGAGAAAGACTGAAGCTTTCCCCTTTATGACCAGGAACAAGATAAGCCTGCTTGCTCTCATCACTGCTAATCAATATTGTACTGGAAGTTCTAGTCAGACCAATCAGTCATTAAAAAAAAAAAAAAAAAAAAGGAACTCAAATCAGGAAGAAAGAATTAAAATTATCCCTTTTTGCAAATTACATTGTTGTTTATATAGAAGACCTTAAAGAATCCACAAGAAAGCTATTAGAGCAAGTAAGTCAACTCAGCAAAGTGGCAGAATAAAAGGTTAACACATAAAAATCACATAGATTTTTATAATCAGTAACAAGTAATCTGAAAAGGAAATTAAGGGAAAAAAATCCATTTACAATAGTATCTAAAAGAACAAAATATACTGGAATAAATTTAACCAGGCAAGTGAAAAATGTGTACACTGAAAACTATAAAACATTACTGAAAGAAATCAAAGAAAATATAAATAAATGGAAGGACATTCCATGCTCATATCAAATGACTTAATATTGTCAAGATGGCAACACTACCTACAGCAGTCTATAGATTCAATGAAATACCCATCAAGATTTCAAGAGTCATCTTTGCAGAAATGGAAAACCCTCAAATTTATATGACCACAGGCCCACAATTGCTAAAACAACCCTGTAAAAGGAGAAAAAGTATAGGGACTTACACTTCCTGATCTCAAAATCTCAAAACTATTGTAAAGCTACACAAATCTAAATGGATTGATACTGATATAATGATAGACACATAGATCAACTGAATAGAGTTCAGAGTCCAGAGATAAGAATGGAAATCTATGGTCGACTGATCTTCAACAAGGGCACTAAATCCATCCAATGGGGGAAAAAATAGTCTCTTTAAAAACGGTGCTGGGACAACCGGGTTTTCCATATGCAAAAGAATGAAGTTGGAATAAACCTCACATTATATATGAAAACTAACTTAAAATGGATCAAAGTCCTTAACATCAGACAACCTACAGATTGAGGGAAAAATCTGGGCAATCATCTATCTGATATGGGTTTAATATTCAGAATATATAAAACCTCCTACAACTAAACAATAAAAAGACAAACACAAAATCAAAAATAGGCAAATAGCATGAATAGACACTTCACTAAATAAGATACCCAAAAGAAAAGCAAGCACATAAAAAGATGCTCAACATCATTAAACCAAAAACAAACCCATTGCTGTCAAGTCAATTCCGACTCACAGCGACCTTACAGGACAGACTATAACTGCCCCATAGGGTTTCTAACGAGCTCCTGGTGGATTTGAACTGTCAACCTGTTGGTTAGCAGCCGTAGCTCTTAACCACTGAGCCACCAGAGCTCCCAACATCATTAGCCATTAGGAAAATGCAAATCAAAACCACAATGAGATATCACTTCATGCCCACTACTATGGCCATGATTTTAAAACAAAAAACAACAGGTGTTGGCAAGGATATGGAGATATTAAAACTCCCATTCATTGATGATGGGTTCATAAAATAGTACAGCCACTGCAGAAAACGTCTGATGGTTCCTCAAAAAGTTCACCATAGAATTACCAGATAATCCAGAAATTTCACTCCTCGATATGAAGCAGAGCCTCAAACAGATACATATCCACCAATGTTCACTGTAGTACTATTCACAATAACCAAAAGGTGAAAACAACCTAAATGTCCATCAACAGAAGAGTGGATAAACAAAATGTAGTGTATATATATAACAGAGTATTACTTATCCATAAAGAGAAATGAAGTCCTGATACATGTTACTATATGGAACAACCTTCAAAGCATCATGCTGAGTGAAGTAATTCAGTCACGAAGAGACAAATATTGTATGATTCTACATATGAAACATCTTGAACAGCAAATGTATACAGGCCTAAGGTTACTCATCCAGAGAATCATCAAAGCATCAAAAGATCAAATCATCAAAAGAACATGGAAGGGATGCAGAGTCACTGTACCAAAAAGAAGTGGTCAATGTTCAAACATTTCAGGAGGTAGCATATAATCAAGAACTAAAGGT
>NW_004444444.1:82085-83166 GCF_000243295.1 Trichechus manatus latirostris | reverse complement strand
AACAACAACAACCAATGGTGGCCAAGGGAGGCGGAAAAGAGGACTCACTGATTAGGACACACACTAATCTGTTAAGGGTGATGGAAAAAGTTGGAAATGGATAATGGTGATGGTTGCGCAACATGATAAATACCATCATTACCACTAAACTGTACATGTGAAGAATGTCGTGGCAAATGTTTTGTTACCCACATATTTACCAAAATTAAAAAGAATGAAAAAACTAATACTTTATTTTCAAAATCTAAAAATAAAAACTATCAAGATTTGGTAAAAGAGCATTAGGGATACACTGTATGTACTTTTGTTCCCTCATGTGCATATTAACTTTCAAAAGATGACCTAATTACTGAAAAGATGGGGTAAAAAATGCATACCAGAGCAATTCCTGCAGCCAATTTTGGATTGCATGCCACTCCATGATATGTTGCGCCCACATAATTAGGATAGTCCCTATAACTAAATAAGAAAATTATTCTGGTGGATAAACAAATTTTAAATTATCAATAACTTAATAACATTTTAAAATTGAATTCAATAAAGCCATGCTTATTTTAAAGCATGAATATTATGTCTTATTCTTTCAATCATTTTGCATTTGAGGAATAGTCCTTAGTTCCTATGAATATAAATTCTGAAGGCTACCTTAACATTATAAGCCCAGCAGCACATTATAAGTTACACACAACTAAGCCCAGCAGTATCTAGTCCTCCCCATAATTCATCACCATTGTCGTCATCACTGGATGAATGTAACTCTAACAGGTAAAATCAAGATGCACTGACTGCCATGGTTTGCACTAAGTGAACCCCAAAAGTGTATATAACGTTTGGAATGGGGAGAAGGGACAGAATACAGAGGGGACTCACAAGAACAAGAGCAACAGAGTACCAGAATTGTACTCACAGCAGTTCTAAGTCCTTAGTTACTGTTGCTCCTGAATCCCCAAAACTGACCCTTAAGTTCCACAAAAGAAGCCAACAGAGTTTTAAGCTTTTTACATATTGCTTAAAATGTTAAGAACTGTGTTTTTGCTTTTAGCATCTAAAATAATCAGTTTAGTATGAGAATCTACATAAA
>NW_004444444.1:78561-80314 GCF_000243295.1 Trichechus manatus latirostris | reverse complement strand
GAGTTCCCTTCAGATGTAGATGAAAGAGATGTGATCTTCTTGACTCTCTGAAGTCCAGATCTTGCTACTTTTGTTTATGTAAGCTGATGCCAATAAATATCTGATTTATTGCACATTTACATCACACAGCATGTGTGGTGATCTTTGCAAAGCTAAATATGTAAAAAGCAATGTAACAGAAAGCAAAAATATGATTATGCAAATGAATAAAAAATCAGAAATCACAAAATATTAATGGACTGAACTCTAGTTAAATGATAAAGGCTAAAAATTCCACTCTAGGTCAATTAAAATAAAAACTCCTAACAATATATAGATATAAATATGCTGAGAAAGAAAGAATGAAAAGATAAGCTGAGACAATATGAGACAATAATCTCTTACGGTAATATTAATATCAATAAAACTTAGAGGCAAAAATAAAATATAATTATTATCAGAACATATCACTAATGTATTCATCAGAAAGAGAAATATTCTAAGCTTGATTATGACTAACAGCATACTTAAAAAATATATAAAGCAAAATTTAACTAAACTACAAAGAGAAATGATCTCCATAGTGAGTTTCTACTATTCTCCTAATAAACAACTTATCAGTAAAAAAATACAAGATTTGAAAAACCCAACAAAAGTTCAATATAATATACGAATACAAAAGTGAATATGCAACAATTAGAGACTATATATTCATTTCAAACATACATGAAACTTTTATATAAACTGACCTCCACTAGTCCATAAAATAGTTCTATGCATATAAAAATAGTGTCAATTAGATCACAGTATGCAATCACATTGCACCTGAGTTATAGCAGATTTGATTAAAATATTTTATCAATGTTATATCTACATAGGTTGATAACTTTATTATGATTTATAAAATAATGTCTTTATTCCAGGCATATACACAGTGATATTCTAGAAATTTACAATTATTTAGAAATAAAATATTTAAAAAGTGAAGGTGAAATAAAGATAATTTCAAACAAACAAAAACTAAGAGAATTCATCAACAGGCTCAAGAGGAATATTGTTTAGAAACACAGACCTACAAAAAGCAATGAAGAGCTTTGGAAATGATAACTACGTGCAGAAAAATGCATTTTTCTAATTTTCTTAATTTCTTTAAAGCTCATATAACAATGAACTGTTTAATTTAAAAAATAATTCATTGTGTGATTTATAACACATGGAGAAGTAAAATATATTAATTACAACAGTATCACAAAGGGGTTAAATGAGATTTTACTGTTCTAAGGCTCTAAAATATATATGAAATGCTGTAACAAGGATTCAAATTTGGTGGTGATATATTAAGAATCCTAACTGGAATCCCCGATGGCACAGTGGTTAAAAGTTTGGCTGCTAACCAAAAGCTTGGCTGTTCAAATCCACTAGCCGTTCCCTGGAAACCCCATGGGGCAGTTCTGTTCTGTCCTATAGGGTCACTATGGGTTGGAATCGACTCAAGGGCAGTTAACAACAATAACAATTAGAATCTCTAAAGAAACCACTTGGGGTGGGGAGAGAGAGGTAAAACAGAAAAAGTCAATGAAGGAGATAAAAAATAAAGCTAAAATAACTCATTAACCCAAAAGTAGATAAGGATGAACAAAGGAATAAATAATTAATGGGACATAATTGAACACCATAGCAACATGTTAATAAATCTAAACTTATAGCTATCAGTACTTTCACTGAACACAAATCAGCTAAATACTCTAATGAAAAAGGCAGGGGTTGGTTCCGG
>NW_004444444.1:76421-78006 GCF_000243295.1 Trichechus manatus latirostris | reverse complement strand
GCCACGGTCTCTTGACCGGGAAGCGCCGGCTGCTTGGATTCCATACACCCAAGCGGACGGCTCTCTGGGTGCCATTTGTTGGCTGCTATTGTTGCTTTTTTTTTCTGCTTCTTTTGATTTCTCACTTGCCTCTCGCCACCTCCACTTCCTCTCACTCGAGTGCCTGACTCCATGCGCAAGCTCTGCTTCTTCCTGAGGGGCTGCAGAGCGCCAGCAATTTGTGATATATGCTTTCGCACTCTCTACCCTTCTTCACCCACACTCAGCCTCCTCTGCTTCCCACAGAAACAGTCGCTTGTCCAGAAACACCAGCCCGCACTAATTGGCTCTCTGAGTGCCATTTGTTGGCTGCTGGTGTTGCTTTTTTTTTTTTTTCCTACTTCTTTTGATTACTTGCTTGCCTCTCACCGCATCCCCATCCTTGCGCTCGAGTGCCTGGCTCCGTGCGCCATCTTTGCTTCTTCCTGAGGGGCTGCGGAGCTCCATTCGAGCGTGGAGCTGCTTCCCGATCTGGGCTGCCGCGCTGGTGGGATCCCGTGGCTTTTGTTCGTTTGTTCATTTTGAATTGTTTCTCTGTTTTCTTTTCCTTTTCTTGAGTTGGGAGCCCTTTCTGGCCAGGCGGAGCTTCGTGGCAAGGAACTCCCCTTCAGCTTCCACAGACGTGCAGAGGGATCCCTGAGCGCATTTCTTTTTTTCTCGGGTTTTTCTTTTTTTTCTGTTTTTTTATGGAGGCTTTCTTGTTCTTTTTTCTTTTTTTTTAATTTGTTTTGTTTTCTTTTCCCTCTTTTTCCCTTTCTGTCTTTCTTCATTGCTCAGTCTCTCCTCTCTCTATATCTTCCTTCTCTTTCTGATCCCTGAATACCAGGCGGTGTATACCTCTACGCCTTCTATCCAGGCTGTACTGAAACACCTGAGAGCGACTTCCCCAGACGTCATAGCTGCATCAGTGGGATCCCTGGGAACTTTGCGGTTCTTTAACCTTTCCAATTTTTATTTATTCATTCTTTTTTTTTCTTCCTCCTCCCCTTTCTATTTTTCTCCATTTCATAGTCTCTCATCTCTCCATTCCAACGGCAAGCTCCCTAGCATTCTTTTTTGTTTGTATGTTTTTCGCTCCTGTTCCTCTCTCCTCTCTCCCATATTCATCTTAGCTCCACACATAACAATCTCCCCGCTGCATCCTGCCTACTGCACCGTGCGCTTGACATCACACCACCACGCAGCACAGGCACGGCCTACTGGAACCTGCCCTGCACTGATTACCGACCCGCCCTGGTGGCTGTAGTAAGTGCCACAAACAACCACTCCCAGTAACTCCTTTTCAGCTAGACCTGCCCTGCTGTACCACATCTGAGTGACTGACCCTGCCAGCTGGAGAAGGAGGCAAACAGTACTGAGCACACAGACGAGCAAACAACAAAGAACACACAGTCCGCCTGCTCAGACATGGTTAAATTTTTTTTTTAAAAAAGGGACGAATCAAACAAATCTACAATCAATAAACAAGAAAAATAACTACTGAATGCCCCCAAAACAGCAGACAATATCAAAACATTAACAAAAACAGGACAGGATGGTTCCAGTA
>NW_004444444.1:44015-45850 GCF_000243295.1 Trichechus manatus latirostris | reverse complement strand
TATCCCCACATTTCCCCCCTTTTGTTTAGTTAATGGAATAAGAATCAAGAGGGTTTTCACTGGTCCAACAAATGCCCGTTAGGATAAAGTAAAATTTTATTGTCAAGAACAATTTGGCTATCAGGGCCTGGCTGATGTGTGGAGAATTTTTTGTGAGTCCTTGTGAGCCCAGCTTCAGCTGGGGCACACTCCATATGTTTAAAGAGGAGAAGTAGCATAGCGATGAGTAATACCTGTACTTAGTTGGGCTCCTAGATGGCGGCCATAGCAGGTTCTTTAAACTCACGGTGCTGGTTTTCCACCAGATACAATCGGGTTTTTCACCAGGTTATTACTTAATACCTGGGCTTAGTTGGGCTCCTAGATGGCGGCCATGGCAGGCTCTTTAAACTTACGGTGCTGGTTTTCCACCAGATACCATCTGGTTGTTCACCAGGTTATTAAATTAGTCGGGCTCCTAGATGGCAGCCATGGCAGGCTCTTTAAACTCACGGTGCTGGTTTTCCACCGGATACCATCTGGTTCTTCATCAGGTTATTAAATTAGTCGGGCTCCTAGATGGCGGCCATGGCAGGCTCTTTAAACTCACGGTGCTAGTTTTCCACTGGATACCATCTGGTTCTTCATCAGGTTAGTAAGTTAGAACGAGGCTCTCATAAATCACAGTGCCGGAGTGAGCAGACTCAATGTACCCTTTAGCTGTGTATGACAATAGAGGTCGACCTTATAAAGATATAATAATCCTTCGCACTAACCATAACCTGGCTGCTGGACCAATGGGTTTCCTCCGACTCTCATTTTGTAAGTTACACACTATCTTCTAACATTCACTAAGATTATTATTCTTAAAGGCTCAAAGATTTATAAAGGCTCAAAGATTCATTAACAATCAAACGAACAATGATTTACATAAATTCACTATCCATTGAAAAGGAATTATCTAAATTAGAAATTTATCTATACAGAAGCATCTAATCTAGAAGAAGCAGAAAATATAGAGGAATTTACACATAACAAATTTTCATCGGGGACTTACTGATTAACAAATTACTGATTAACAAGATAATATAGGATGACTGTTGAGAATTGATTGTCACGAGGGAAACCATAGCTAGAAACAGGTTTTCAGGTGTAAGTGGGGCACCTGTAGTTGAGAGGATATGCTCAGCTTTGGAGGAAAGGGCTTTCAGACCTCCCCATGTTACCGGTATTGCAGATTTCTGTTGTTCAGCGTCCATCCCCGGGGGAAGGGGTGATTTCGGGTCGGATGGCAGCCCTTCAGTGTTCATCCCCGGGGGAAGGGGTGATGGTGTCAGTTGTAGCTCTGGAGTCGGGTCGGATGGCAGCCACCGAAGGGGTGATGGCGGCGGTTCAGAGAAGGGAACAGGTGGAGGCGCGGGGCAGAGTGTGCTAGCGCGCGGGGGAGCTGCAGCACGGGGTGCATCCAGGACCCCTAGTCACGGCCGGAGTGCAGAGCCCGCTCTCAACTGCCCAGAGCCTCCAGGCGGGGCCGTCCCGGGTGGCGACACCCCAGGCGACCAGGCCGGTGAACCTGGGCAGCGGCAACCCGGGACTGGGCTCAGAGCACCGCGGGAGGGATGGTGGTGGTGGTTCCCATCGGAAGGGTGGTGGCTATCACTGGGTCAGGATATGGTTTTACTAATTGGGCGGGAATCCAAAGTGGACCTGTGGGAGACAAAACAGCCGCATACCCTCACCCCCAGGTTAATAATTCTACAGGTCCTTGACATACAGAGGGATTTTGAGGATCTTTATAGAGGACCTGTGGGCGAGGTCGGGTGTCAGGAGGGATAAAATGTCATTTTGCAGCAGTA
>NW_004444444.1:41876-43424 GCF_000243295.1 Trichechus manatus latirostris | reverse complement strand
TGACATGCTCTAATCATTTCAGCTAGATTAGGATTTTGTGCCTTTAAAGGAGCTAAAACAGCCCGACAGTCGGCATTAGCATTTTCATAAGCAAGCTGGAGACAAAGAACTTCAGCTGCTTGTTGATTATCTACTTGTCGGGAAATGGCCGTTTGGAGACGGCTGATAAAGTCAATGTAAGGCTCGTTTGCTGCTTGGCAAATAGTGGCAAATGAGCCAGTGGGCGTCCTGGAATCAGGGATTTTACTCCAGGCTTTGGCAGCAGCGTCGGAGGCTTGACTGAATGCTTGTCTGTTCATCTGACTCTGGGCCTGGGGAGTGGAATAGTTCCCAATACCCAAGAGCATGTCAATAGTAACAGGGATGTTATTGTTAAGATTGTTCGTGGCATAAAGGCTACAATGTTCCTTGTACTCTTGACTCCATACACCAAATTGAGCAGGAGTTAAAACTGTTCGCGTTAAAAGATTCCAACCCCAGGGGGTCATCTCAAAGCCTCGTCCTAAACCTTCTACAATCCCTTTGGTAAAGGAACGCTGTAAACCATTCTCTACCGTGCTTTTACAAAGTTCTTTAAAAACTTGAAAGCCAAGGCCATCGTGACGGGGCGGTCCTGATCCCCAAATGACAGGATAAGCAGAAAACCCTTCTTTCTCACGGCCCGCTCGCAAACATCTCTCCATAAGAGACTCATGTTGTGAGGAATCAGTCTCAGGAGGTGTGGAAGCAGGAGGGTCATAAATATTTTCTTTACTAGGGGAGGGAGCAGAAGGAGCTGCCTGTAAGGACTGCAGGGCAAGGTGGCAGTGATGTCAAGCAATAAGAACTGAAGCTGGGATGTTCATGTCACCAATGATGTTACCAATACATTCCCATGCTTCTACATCAAGGTTTCCCCGCAAGGGATACCAACGACAGGCAGATTCAATCAAAACCAGAAGTTGGGTAAGAGCTTCTTCTGACACCTTCAGCTTAGAGGCTTTTAACAACCCCGACAACTGGGTTTTGTGTTGATGCTGCTCAGGAGAAAGAGAATTCCCCATAGTGAGGAGGAAAAGGAAAATGAAGGAAAGAATGACAGGAAAGCTTCTGGCCTGAAGCATGAAATCCCTCAGGAGCTGTCAGGAAACCCCTGCAGCTCTGCGGCTAAAGCAGCGTGATATGAGAGTGCTCGGGAAAATTCCGCCTGCGGAAAAACCCCATCACCCTCGGGCTGTGCCTTTAAACAGCCTGAATTGAGAGCATTCGGGAAAGCCCCACCGCCCTTGGGCTGCGCCTTTAAACAGCCTGAAACGGACGCATCCTATACTTACCACCTGACGGGATTTGAGTACGAGGGCGTCTACAGCTCCCTCACAGGGGGCACCATCTGTCACAGCAGTGACGATTGTTGGGGCGGCAAAGACAGTAGCTAAACACAACTCTTACAGAGAAGTGGGGCCAAGGAGGGTCACTCAGAGGAGTCGACACCGGCTTCAGTCCCAGAGTTTATTTATAGTCAATACAGCAAGCAGTGAAGCAAATAACAGAACAATGGGCTTTGGGTGA
>NW_004444444.1:38808-39708 GCF_000243295.1 Trichechus manatus latirostris | reverse complement strand
CCCCACCACGCTGTCAAGTTTTGTTTTGCTTTCTTCATTTTCTTTTCTCTCTCTTCCTTTTCCTTCTCCCTCAGACCTAGCCTCATATGCCACCTCCTCCCCACCGCCAGACCCTGAAGCTCTACATCAGTTGGACAGTCACTGGCCCACTACTGCCCCAGGTCTATTCACCCCCACTGTGCCGCCACTTATTTTATTTTTTCTTTCCTTTTTTTCTTTTCCTCTTTCTTTCTACCTCCCATCTAGCCACGTACATCACCTCCCTCTTTTCTCACCAGTCCCCGGGTCTGCCCAGCCTCCACTCACTGGATATTTTTTTGATCTTACTCTCTCTTTGCTTTCACTCCCCGTACCTAAGCCTGTACATCAATCCCCCTTCCCACTGGCCCCTGACATGCTGTCGTGGCTAGAGCACCCACGGTGCTCAGGAAAACCACTACACCTGGCCTGCACTACTCTCCCCTTCTGCCACTTGACCAGCTGCTGAATGGTGGGAAGCCAGTTCATACCACTCCCCATCCAGCACCCACGCCTATCTGGTGAGGGGCTGGGAAAGCTTCCACACCACTGGTCCAACATCAGGAGACAGACAGCACTCACCTGCTCCACCCTCAGTCACCTCACCAAACCAGTGTACAGCAAAGCAGGCTCACCCTGCCTGTTGCTGTCCTGCCAATCAAGACAAAATGGTAAGAATTATCGTGCCCACAGACAAGGAAGCAGCAAAACACACCTGGCCCACTCGTCCTGACATATCAAAACAACACAAAAAAACAGGATGAAACAAATGAACACACAATCAATAAATAAAGAAAATAATACCTTAATGTCGTAGAAACAACAGACAATATCAAAACATCTAAAAAAGCAGGACAAGATGACTCCAGCAAATGACCAAAA
>NW_004444444.1:36485-37937 GCF_000243295.1 Trichechus manatus latirostris | reverse complement strand
ATTAAAGGGAGTCCTCCAGTTAGAAAACCAACAACATCAGACAACAACCAGAGTCTAAGACACACGAGAGCATCAGCCAGATACCAATCTAGATAAAGAACTCTCAATAATAAAACAAAGCTAAAAGACTTAAAACAGGGAAACAGAGATTGTAATCTGTAAATGGAGACAATGTCAAAATAATAAAAGGGGGAATAAACAATTTAGGTATAGAATTTTCAAATGGAGAGGAAGTCAAGGCAATATCAAGAAATAAAAGACTGGCTCAAACTCAGTAAGATAAGGTTAATTTTAGGCAACCACAAAGGAAGTTAACAAACTTACCAATCAGAATAAAAAAGAAGGAAAACATAAAGATTCAGTAAACAAAAAATCTACAATAATGAAAGAAAAGAAAATCCACAAACAACAGGAACTCAGCACAGGAGAGTAAATGGAACAAAGAAAACATCAGCCAAAAAAAAAAAAAAAAAAAAGTACAACAATATGACAACACATTAACTCATACCTATCAATAATCACACTAAATGTAAATGGTTTAAAAGCATCTATAAAGACACAGAGTGTGCCAGAATGGATTTTTAAAAAATGACCCATCAAAATGCTCTTAGACACAAAGATATAAATTTATTAAAAATCAAAGGCTGGAAAAAATATATCAAACAAATGGTAACCATAAAAGTGCAAGAGTGGCAATACTAATCTCACATAAAATAGAGTTTAAGGCAAAATCAACCATAAAAGATAAAGAAATACATACAATGATTAAACGGACAATTCACTAAGAAGACATAACCTTAAAAATATCTACACAGGACTTTGGGGCAACATGGTGCTATAGACAGAAGCACCATGCTGTCCCACCACAGCAAAGATGTGAAAAACTGAGTCAAAAAGAGTCACACGTCAATCCTGAAACCCTAAGCATCGAATGAAGAGATGAAGAACTCAGCCAAGCACCGAATGGAGTAAGAAACTGACTGAGGACAGACAGTGAGGAGAGATACGTGCAGAGGTCCCCTATCAGCTACCAAAGCATGGATCTGCCATCTTGGACTCCTACCAGAGATCAGCAAAAAGGGGGTATGAGAAAGCAGCTTCACAGAACTTCCAGCATGAGACAGAACAACCAGTAATCGGCAATATACACTCCCCTCCCCACCTTCTTCACCCCTACTCAGCATCCTCTGCTTCCTGCGGCCAGAGTCCTCTGGCCGGGAAACACCACCTTCACCCTTGTGCTGCTTCGATTCCACTCATCTGTACTGGCCAGCTCCCTGAGTGCAATTTGTTGGCTGTTGGTGATTTTTTCTGCATCTTTAGATTTCTTCCTTATCTCTCACCACCTCCCCCTCCTTTCTCTAAAATACCTGGTTCCATGTGCCATCTTTGCTTTTTCCTGAGAGGCTACAAAACACTGCTCAACTGTGAAACTGCTTCCCGGCTCGTGCC
>NW_004444444.1:14881-17834 GCF_000243295.1 Trichechus manatus latirostris | reverse complement strand
TAAAACACAGGTAAACATCTTTTTGGTATTCTCTGCTGTCAGTCAGGATCCATCTGACATCAGTAATGATATCCTTTGTTCCATGCCCTTTTCTGAATCTGGATTGAATTTTTGGCACTTCCCTGTCAATGTACTATTGCAACCACTTTTGAATGATCTTCAGCAAAAGTTTACTAGCATGTGATATTAATGATATTGTTTGATAAAATACTTAGGAATAAATCTGACCAGGAATGTAAAACACCTATACAAAGAAAACTACAAAACACTACGGCAGGAAACCAAAAAAGACCGACATAAATGGAAAACATACCACACTTATGGATAGGAACACTCAAGGATGTGAAAATGTCAATTCGACCCAAAGCAATGTACAGCTATAATGTAATCCCAATCCAAATACCAACAGCATTCTTTAATGAGATCAAAAACTAATTAACTGATTTTATATGGAAAGGAAAGAGGCCCCGAATAAGTAAAGCATTACTAAAAAAGAAGAACACTGTAGGAGTCCTCACACTACCACATTTCAGAACATATTATACAGCCATTGTAGTCAAAACAGCTTGGTACCGGTACAACGACAGATACATGGACTAATGGAACAGAGTTAAGAACCCAGATGTAAATCCATCCACCTACAATTAACTTATCTTTGACAAAGCTGCAAAATGCATTAAATGTGGAAATGACAATCTCTTTAACAAATGATGCTGGCAAAACCAGATGTCCATCCATTAAAAAAAAAAAACAGGACCCATACTTTACACCATACTAATTCAAAATGGATCAAAACAAAAACTAATTCAAAATGGATCAAAAACCTAAATATAAAACCTAAAACTATAAAGATCACAGAAGAAAAAAGAGCTACAGTGCTAGGGGCCTTAATATACACCATAAACAGGATACAAACCATAACTAACAATGCACAAGCACCAGAAGATAAGCTAGATAACATGGGACTCCTAAAAATTAAACACTTACGTTCATCAAAAGACTTCACCAAAAGAGTAAAAAGAGAACCCACAGACTGGGAAAAATTTCTGGCTATGACATATACATCAAGGGTCTAATATCTAAAATCTACAAGATACTGTAACACCTCAACAACAAAAACAAATAATCCAATTAAAAAATGGGCAAAGGATATGAACAGATGCGTCATCAAAGAAGACATTCAGGTAGCTAACAGATACATGAGAAAATGCTCATGATCATTAGCCACAAAAGAAATGCAAATCAAAACTACAATGAGACACCATCTCACCCCAACAAGGCTGGAACTAATCCAAAAGACACAAAATACCAAATGTTAGAAAGGTTGTGGAGAGATTGAAACTCATACACACTGCCAGTGGGAATGTAAAATGGTACAACCACTTTAGAAAACAATATGGTGCTTCCTTAAAAAACTAGAAATAGAAACACCATTTGATCCAGCAATCCCACTCCTAAGAATATACCCGAGAGAAATAAGAGCCATCACACAAATAGACATATGTATACCCATGTTGCTTGCAGCACTATTCACAATAGCTAAAAGATGGAAACAACCTAAGTGCCCATCAACAGATGAACAGATAAAGTATGGTACATAAACCCAATGGAATACTTTGCAAATATAAAGAACAAGGATGAATCTGTGAAACAGCTCACAACATGGATGAATCTGGAGGGCACTATGCTAAGTGAAGTAAGTCAATCACAAACGGATAAATACTGTATGAGACCACTATTATAAGAACCCAAGAAAAGAATTAAACACACAAAAGCATTCTTTGATGGTCATGAGCGTGGCGAGGGAGCGGGGAAAGGAAATCACTAACTAGACAGTAGACAAGGATCATCTTCGGTGAAGGGAAGGACCACGCACAATACAGAGGAAGTCAGCACAACTGGACCAAAGTAAAAGCAAAGAAGTTCCCTGGACACATCCAAACACTTTGAGGGACAGAGTAGCTGGGGCTGGGCTCTGGGGATCATAGTTATGGGGACATCTAGGTGAACTGGCATAACATATTTTATTAAGAAAATGTTCTACATCCCACTTTGGTGAGTGGCATCTGGGGTCTTAAAAGCTTGCGAGCAGCCATCTAAGATACATCAATTGGTCTCATCCCACTCGGAGGAAGGAGAATGAAGAGAACCAAAGACACAAGAAAAATACTAGATCAAAGGACTAAAGGACCAAAGGAACCAGAGGTTCCACCACCCTGAAACCTGAAGAACTAGATGGTGCACAGCTACCACCAATGACTGCCCTGACAGGAACACAACAGAGAGTCCCGGACAGAGCAGGAGAAAAATGCAGAGCAGAATTCAAATTCACGTAAAAAGACCAGACTTAATGGTCTGACAGAGACTGGAGGAACCCCTGAAACTATCGTCCCTGGACACGTCCCAGAAGTGAAAACATTCTTGAAGCCCACTCTTTGAAGAGTAGACAGGACTGTAAAACAAAAAATAATACACATGAGGAATGTGCTTCTTAGTTCAGTCAGATATACGGAACCAAATGGGCAGCTCCTGTCCAAAAGCAGGAAGAGAATGAACACAGGGAACCTGGGGTGGAAAGGTGGAGTGTGTTGTCATATCGTGGGGATTGCAACTAATGTCGCAAAACAATATGTGTATAAATTTTTGAATGAGAATTTAACTCGAGCCGTAAACTTTCACCAAAAGCACAATAGAAAAGAAAAAGAGGTAAAATTTGAAAGCAAGCTCCCAATGAAGTAGCATTGTTTGAGGAGTGCAATCATAATTTCAAAAATAACTAGTAAGTTTTCAAAAGAGACCTATCCTAGAGGGGGGAGAAAAAGGACACTAAAACAAAACTATGTAGCAGTTAAAATTAAATAATTTAATAAATGTGTCAAAGAGAATTTGTTTACTGACAACAAAATTAGTGGTCAAGCCAATAAGGAGAATAAATATTGTTAAAATACACATC
>NW_004444444.1:11417-13026 GCF_000243295.1 Trichechus manatus latirostris | reverse complement strand
TGCATTTAAAAAAAAAAAAAGAAGGTTCCCTACAGTGAAGCCAGGAGGAGGGTTACCTAAGCGGAGACTGCTCCCCTCACCACCACAGGGCAACTGGGGTTCTGAAACCAACAAGACATTTCTCTCAGAGGTCTTTCTGGGGAGGGCAGTCCCTCCTCCTCCTAAAATGGAGAAAAGTCAGCCAGTGCATCCCATGAATGCCAGCTCAGGTATAAGCAGGCCCCACAGAGCAGAGATGGAAACCTTGGGCAAAACCAGAGGGCAACACCTAGCGACAAGGGGGCTCGCTAGGTATGCATTTTCTGAATGAAAACACGGTTGCAGAAGCAGAGAAGGGGAGGGAGTAATAACCAGAGAGAGAGGAGAAGGAGATGCAAACGGAGAGGGAGAGAGAGAGAGAAAAAGAGACAGAAACGTGCCCCCTGGTGGACAGATTTATTACTGTATGATAACTCACCTGAGTAGCAGTACCCGCTGGTGGATAGACTGACAACAGCATATTCTCTGGTGTGTTTGGGAGACATTAAAAGTTGAAAACCAAGATCTGGAACTTTCCAATATAATTAAACCTGGGAGAAAAAAGGAGTTATCACAGAGAAGGAGAGGAAACAGTAAGCAAAGGCCGAAGGCTCTGCCCGTTTATCAGTTTTTTGCAGAAAGTAGTACAGGCAAAAACATCAATTACTGAGGAGAACCGAGAAAGTTAACACCCTCAAAAATTCCAACACCCCAACAAAAAAAAAATCAAAAGACACACAAAGAACTATGGCCCATCCAAATTAACACAATGAAGGGAGTGAAAGCACATCTAGAGAAGACCAAAAAAATGAAAAAAATGGAAATACATAATACAACAACATTAAACATAATTAAAGAGTTAAGGTAAAACATAAACAAAAATCTCAAAGAAATAAGGAAAACAATGAAAGAACAAAAGGAGGATCTAAAAAAAACACATATTGCAACTGAAAAGGACAATAAATGAAATGAGAAACACAATAGAAGGACTTGCCAACTGATTTAATAATTCAGAGTAAAGAATCAGAGAATTAAGAGGATAGGACAGTTAAAATTACAGAGGCTGAAGAGCAACAAGAACAGAGGTTCAAGAAGGCTGAGCAAGTTTAATGGCATTATGGGACAATAACAAGAGACCTAACATATGCATCATGGGAATTCCAGAAAGATATGAGAGAAACGGACAGAAAGAGTATTTGAAAAAAAAAAATGATAGAAAATATCTTCAATCTAAAGAAAGACATGAGTCTACAAACCCAAGAAGCTCAAAGAACCCCAAGCAAGATAATCCCAAAGAACTCTATACCTAGACACATCACTGTTGCACTGATAAAAAGTAAAGATTAAAAGAGAATCCTGAAAAAGCAGTGAGAGAGAAGCAGTCACATACAAAGGATCCCCAATAAGATTAAGTGCCGATTTCTCCTCAGAAGCACTGGAAGCCAGAAAGCAATGGAAGGACATATTTAAAGTGCTGAAAGAAAATAACTGTTAACCAGTGAAACTGTCATTCAAAACTGAAAGTGAAATTAAAACATTCCCAGACAAACAGAAGCTGACAGAGTTCATATCCACCAGAGTGGCCCTACAA
>NW_004444444.1:6073-7386 GCF_000243295.1 Trichechus manatus latirostris | reverse complement strand
CTGTATGACCTCACTTATACAAAAAGACAAGAAAAGGCAAATGTACAGAGGTAAAAGTTTATTAGTGGCTACCAGGAGAAGGAGGGAGAGAAGGGGTTGGGGGTTAATGGTGATGGAAAAATAGCATTGAATAAGGGTAGGTTTGCACAGCCAATTACTGTAATTGTGATCAATAAGTTCTACACCTGTAAAAAGTTGATTTGGCAAAAGTTGTAAAAGTAGTGTGATCAATCTATTACTACAACAACAACAAAAAAAAAAATAGTAGAAGCTGAGGCTGCTTATGTACAGCCAAAACCTTCACTGGATTTGGTTTCTTCATTTGGAGGCGTAGGGTCATGGTTTCATTGGACATACCAGTTAATCGTCCCAAAAACTTGTTTAGTGCTTCTGTTCTACCGTAGTTCACTGTGTAGTGCCTGAGGTCTTAAAAGCTTGCAAGCAGCTATCCAATGTATGACAATTGGTCTCTATTCATCTGGAGCAACAAAGGAAGAAAAATCAGGAATACGAGGAGGATATGGAATGTGTGGCTAATCGTCTCCGTGAACAACTTCCTCCTTTGCCATAAGATCAGAATTGAATGGTGCTCGGCTACCATTACTGAATATTTTGGTGAAAGAGGCTATTTAGAAGAATCATGATAAAAAGGGGGAAATGAAGAACAGAATTTCAAATTCTCATGAACTCCAGACTTTCTGAAGCCAGGGAGGCCGAATGAATCCCTGAAACTACTGCCCTAAGATAATCTTAAAACCTTAAACCAAAAATATCCCCTGAAGCCTTTTTAAACCAAGCAGTAGTCTAGGTTAACAAATAAGAAATGTCGTCCTTGAACATTACGCTCTTTTAAGAACTATTTATACGTGATCAAATTGACAACAACAATTCAAAAGATTAGACAGAACCTTAGGGGGCAGTGTGTTTATATTAATGGGGGAAGAACAACTCAGAAAAGAAGGGTAAGAATGGATGCACAACACGAAGAATTAAATGACACTGAATTGTACATGTAGTAACTGTTGAATTGGTGTATATTTTGATGTGTATATTCTCAACAACAAAATAAAACAGGAAGAAAAATTTTAAAATAGTAAATAAAGACTCAGAAACAATTATACAAAAACAACATGACATAGAGGCTAGAACTAGAAGAATTAAGATGAAATCATATATTTCTCAAAGGATAAAAAATTGGGTGGTGATAGTTAAAAGTTAAAGAAATATAACTCATAAATTCTACAGACTGCCAAGATGTTATTCACCTACAAAAACAAAAGGAACACTTTCAGATAATGTGCAGATTCAGAAAG
>NW_004444444.1:2994-5269 GCF_000243295.1 Trichechus manatus latirostris | reverse complement strand
AGAAAAAAAATATTAAAGATAATGAGAAAATGATAGAAATAGGCAAATCTTATACAGGAACATCCAAACCATCAATAAATGTTTAAGGAAATTATTTAAGGAAACACAAACTGAAGTTAAAAAGAGATACAGTTTTTACTACATCGTGCACTCTTATGGAGCTCTAAACTGCTACTGGATTTTCTGAAAGTACCCTGGCAATATCTCTCAAAATTCCAAATACTACAAAACGTGAGTAATAAACAAAGTCTACCTTACAAATTGTTGTGAAAACCAGTTGATACATGAAAATTGCTTAGATATTTCCCTGGAAAATGGTATGTACTCAAAAAATGTCAGTTACTATTGTTGCTGTTATTTATTAGTATTGTTATTATTATTATAGTTATTATTATTATTATTACTCCTTTATCCAGAAACCAACTTCTTAACATCAAGTCTACAAAACAAAAGCTCTACTATATAAGAATATACGTACAAGGATGTTTTTTGTAGGACTCAATAGAGGCAATCGGTAGAAATAACTTTATTACCTATCAATAATATGCAATGTTATTTAGTAATTAAAGGATGAGCTAAAAAATGTATAGAGCAAGAAAATGAACACTATGCTTTATTTATAAATAAGACCTTCCAGTTTCAAAATACTGTATCTAGAATAATGCAAATTTTGCAAAAATAAAATTTCTGCCTATAGATTTCTATATTTTTTATGAAAAGGAAAAATGAAAATTAGAATAGAAAACTGTGGAAAGATATACACAAGGTTATTAATATTGGTTTCCTCACAGAGTCAAAGTAGCAAAGAGAGACTATATAAGTGCTTAAAAATATATACTAAAAACAACTGTATGGAAAGAATGGCCACTTACTGTTTTTCAAGATGAAGAGTGTATGTCTTCCCATCGATTTTGATGACGTACGTGATCTACAGCAAAATATTCAGACAGAAAGTAATTACCAGAAATTCCAAATACAGAAAAGAAAAAAGTCAAAATTTTATAATAAATTCTTTCAAAATTTATGTAGTCTTTCACATAACACAATGTATACAGATACATAAGTACATTGTTCTCTTTTTCAGTCTTATAAAAAATATGTCATAGCTAATCATAATTAAATTCAATTAAAATTGAGAAGTCTGTGTCTACTTCAAAATTAAACATTAGATTAGCATTTATTAAGTATCTTAATGAGATACGGATTTCAAATGAAGGTTACACTTAGAAATGCTGAGGTAATCTTTGAAGAAACTTGAATTTTATAATTTTTTGAAATCTTCTGCAGTTTCCAGCCCAAAATGTAAATAATACAACATACACACCCTGTTATGAATCGTGTCCCCTGAAAATATAGTTTGGAATTCTAACTTCTATACCTGTGGATGAAATCCCATTTGGGAATAGGGTTTTCTATGTTATAACTTACGTTGATGAGGTCCTATCAGTGTTCTAAATCTAATCACTGTTGAGTTCTAAGTAGCAGCATAGACACAGAGACAAGCAAGCACAAATGGCGGTAGATAGGTGCCAGGCCACACGAAGAACACCAAGGAACCCAGGAATGCTGAAAGAGACGTAGATCTTCTTCACACAGAGAGAGCCTTGCCTTAGAGCCAGTGCTCTGAATTTCAACTTCTAGCCTTCTGAACTGTGACAAAATATTTTTTTTTTAATAAAATCCATCCACTACTGGCATTTATGTTACAGCAGTACTAGGAAATCAAGACACCCCTTTTTAAGACTACCCATTTCCTACCTTCCTACCCCCTAGCTGCTTGGACTGCTAGAAGTAGAAAGTCCTCAACTTCTGTCCCCTTTGAGAATTGTGTCAGCTGAAGAGGTCACCTCACAACTTCCTGGGACAGCCCACACTTAATAAGAAGGCCCTTCATCCCAATTCAGGATATTTCTGATGAGACATCCCACCTTCACACTTTTTTGAGATTCAATTGTCACCTAATATCTCCCTCTCCCCATTCATGCTTCCTTCCCTCCCATCCTCCAGAGGTGGTAATCACAAGGGCATTCCCTAATTAACTTGCTTCACACAAATCTCAGAGATGGCATCCAAGAAATGCAACCTAGGACATCATCATCAAACATGGTTTCTTGATGGTTTAGCGCATGGTTAATTCTGGTAAATGTTCCACATGCATTTGCAAAGAACATGGATTTTGTCATTGGGTACTTTTCTATATACCTCATTTTAAAGCTTCTTAATTGTGTTATTCTGTCTCTGTAACATTATCGCTATCAAAAAAGGTATGCTGGTG
>NW_004444444.1:0-2336 GCF_000243295.1 Trichechus manatus latirostris | reverse complement strand
CCTGGTGGCACAATGGTTAAGTGATCAGCTGCTACAGAAAGGTCAGCATTTGGAACCCACCAGCACTCTGCAGTTGAAACAAGTGGCAGTCTGCTTCCATAAAGATTACAGCCTTGGAAACCCCAAGTTCTACTCTGTCCTATGGGGTCACTATTAGGCAGACGGTCTCCATGGCAACAGGTTTGTTTTGGTCGGTTCACTCTCAAACAATAGAATGAAGGAGGAATATTAGTATGTTTTATTGTTTGAGAATAAAGATGCATACTTTGTCTTCTACATTCTGGATATCAAGTAATGAAATGGCCATATACCCCGTCAATGAAGGAAGAAACCTGGGTTTCAACATTTTATACCTGTACCTGATTCATAACTTACTAGTAACAATTTACTTTGATTTGAAGGAGTTTCTCTCACCTACAAGCCTAAAAAAGCCTGACCTCAAACTGCAAAACTATTCTAACTTTGCCTGCAGCTGTGTTAACTTATTTTTCACGCAAAACTGCAAACTGCTTTGAAGCAATGTTAACTTGTTTTATCCAGCCGAAAACTGTAGTCAATAACAAACCCATTACCTCGTGGTTTAATGAAAAAGACTACACGCTCCCTTAAACTTATCTTCAAGGGGTCTCATAGCTACAAACATGTAAAGAGCCAGACTTTCCAGAGTCATTTTTTTTAAACGATACATCAGTAACTTTAAGTACTTTCTCACCACGGAAACTTGCATTTATTAAGCAAAATAAACTTGCATTTAACCCTCTGTAAAATCTCCAGTCCCCAGGAGCATCTTTCTTCTTACAGAGAGACAGTGTCCCAATTTTCAAACTGTTTATTAAATAATAGAGCAATGGAATAGTGTTTCATTCCTTTGAGCTAATTTATGAGTTTATTTTTTTTTAACAGAACAAACACAAAAATAAGTTTTATGCAAACGGCTAAGCACTTTGCAAAATACCTTGTATGGTCTCACAAGTTACATATAAGCTAGATATGACTCTTCTAAGCCCGTTTTACTGGTAAAGAAATGGTGAAAGATACAGAAAAGTTAGGTTTATCTTGACCAGACAACTACTTGGTGAGACTTTCTGTATGTCCTGCTCTTATGTGGTTTATTGTTTGTTTCCTCCCTCTCACTGTTTCTGATTCTCTCTCTCTCTCTGCCTTTTGTTTATGAAAACTCCTAGCTTTTGTCTGTCCAGTGGAGCAAGTCTCACTGAAGCTATGCTGCTCGTTCATGAACCTTTCAGAAAGCAAAATAAACTCTATAAAATTAGCTTTGTCAGAATATTTTTCTAACAGTAATCTGGCATCTTGGGACAACAAAGTCAGGCAAAGTACCTGCCCAGCTGTTTTGAGATCTCTGGCTCTCTTGTTGCTGCTGGAGGTTTACAAATGCATTTTCAGGAATTCTGAGCTCTACCCTATTTACTGTGTTGCAGCTCTCTGAGTTTATTTGGTTTTACTTTTTGAATAAGGGAATTCCCATTCTCAGTTAAAAATCCAAGAAACTTCTGGATAGAATTCAGAAAAGTGTAATTACTTTTTCTGGCTGGACTCCATAAAAGAAAAAGGAGATCTCTGTTAAAAATAGATTACAGAGAAAAAATTGCTGCACAGCCCTGAAGCTTAAAAAAAAAAAACTGTAGCCATTACAAAACAGAGGCAGCTTTAACTTAGAATTTAGTTATATGTGCTATTCATAAAATTTAAAAATTGAAAGAAGTTTATTTAAATTTTTATCAGCTAACCACAGAAAATTTGGCCATGAAACAAAACCAAATTCTTGAGGCAGGAAAGAAAAAGTAGAAACTAAAGGGACGACAACTTAATTCTGATGGTGGGTATATGGAAGAGCCCTTATAACAGGCTTCTTGTGCTCCCAAAATTCCTTGGTATGGCGTCTTTAAAAACCTGCCATTCTCACACCCATCGTGGAGCAGATAAAAAGAACCACGTTACGCAAAGGTACTGGTGGGGAAATTTTTTTTTAAGGTTGCTCAAACAATTGTGGCTCAACTGTCACACTTATAACCCAGATAAAATTATATAAACTGGCCAGCAGCTATTAGCAAATGGTCCATTCGAGCACCTCTGTTGTTGTGTGCCACGGAGTCGATTCCAACTCATGGATTTTATTCAGTTTCCCCCATCTACGAGATTTCCTATGTGTTCATTACTATTTAGATAAAAGTTTTTCCTTGCCAAACGGCTGCTGCCATCACAGTAATAAAAAGATTATTAAAACATATTCTCCCATTTGGAGAATTTCTCTTCATGTACCAAATGACTTGAGGTATTCATCTTTGCTGGACAGTAATGAAAACAACTAATCAAAC
>NW_004444443.1:98028-99449 GCF_000243295.1 Trichechus manatus latirostris | reverse complement strand
AAAGTGTTAAAAAGCAAAGATGTCACTTTGAGGACTAAGGTGCGCCTAATTCAAGCCATGATATTTTCAATTGCTTCATATGCATGTGAAAGCCGGACAATGAATAAGGAAGACTGAAGAAAAATTGATGCCTTTGAATTATGGTGTTGTTGAAGAATATTGAATATACCATGGACTGCCAGAAGAATGAACAAATTTGTACTGGAAGAAGTACAGCCAGAGTGCTCATTAGAAGTAAGGATGGTGAGAGTTCATCTCAGGTACTTTAGGCATGTTATCAGAAGGGATCAATCCCTAGAGAAGGACATTACGGTTGGTAAAGTAGAGGGTCAGAGAAAGAGAGGAAGACTCTCAATGAGATGGACTGACACAGTGGCTGCAACTATGGGCTCAAGTATAGCAACGATTGTGAGGATGGCTCGGGACCAGGCAATGTTTTGTCCTGTTGTATGTAGGGTCACTATGAGCCGGCTTCGACTTGATAGCACCTAACAGCAATAGCAAAATGATTAATTTTGACTTGTTAGACTATATCTAAAATAAAACTAAAAAACTAAAACCCAATTCCATTGCTGTGGAATCTATTTCCAACATATGGTGACACCATTTGTTTCAGAGTAGAACTGTCCTCTGCAGGGTTTTCAATGGCTGTAAAATAGGAAGACCCTCAATGAGATGGTTGATCCACTGGCTGCAACAATAGGTTCAAGTATAACAAAGACTGTGAGGATAGTGCAGGACCGGGAAGTGCTTCATTTTGTTGCACATAGGGTCGCTATGAGTCGGAATCAACTTGAGGGCACATAACAACTGCAAAATTTTACAGAAGTAGATTGCAAGGCCCGTTTTTCCATGGCGCCACTGGATGGATTCATACCACCAATTTTTCAGTTGATAGTCAAGCTCAAAGTGTTTGCACCATTCAGGGACCTTAAAATAAATTTACATAGTTTGTAATAATTCATTTAAAATCTTACGTGAGAATAGCAGGAAAGCTCTGTGTATAACATTCAGGACAAAATAAAGATACACTATAAATATTTAAATATCTCATTTAATAGACATAATATCTCTATGGAATACATCTAACAAAACCACTTAGATCATTGGCTGTGGAAATTTAAAAAGACAAATTCTCATTTAGAAGATAGGATAAGAAGAGGAGCAAGCAAAAGAAATGACATAGGAATGTGTGATATATTTGAAGAGTCTTGATTAATACATTTGGAAAGCCTTTTCAGCAAAAATTCATAGTGCAAAATTATGTTCAGATCATTTGTGGTGATTTCTAGCTACTAGTTGAGAAATAAATCATTTTAAAATAAAATTACTCCTAATTAGGTATAATAAATTATGGTAATTTTTGCTTTACTAGTTATGGAAAAAAACCTGACCTGCTTGGAAATTGGTGAAATATCTCT
>NW_004444443.1:95044-96349 GCF_000243295.1 Trichechus manatus latirostris | reverse complement strand
TCAGTGGTTTCCAAACCTGGCTGCTCATCAAGGTACTCTGGGAAGCTTTTAAAAATAAAGTCTCCTGTTAAAACTCAGTCCATTAGGAGCTGACTACATGTAGGAGTAGGTGGGGATTTGGTGACAGTCAGGACTAATGGACAGCTAGTACTCTAGGCAGGAGGAGGTGTGAGTACCACAACAAGGCTGGAGCTCAAAACAGGACATGAGACCACTGGATTTGGCACATCCTTCCTATTTAAGTGATGCTTGAGTTTCATTATGGTGCCTTTGAATACCTTTAGGAAGAAAATTTGGCAAAGCTACGTTTGGCCAAACGTGGCCATTAATTTTTCAACTGCCATCAACATATCCACCCAAGGGAAGGAATCCAGTCTGTGAGAGCATTTTGCTCCAAAGACTGAATGGGAAACCAAGAGATACAGGGCCAGGAATGGACAAATAGCTTCCTTGTTTGGCCAACTTACCTAGTAAAGAGACTTGATTTAAGCATTTGGCTTTAAAAGTGAGGAGGCCTGGTGGTGCAGTGGTTAAGAACTCAGCTGCTAACCAGAAGGCCAGCAATTCAAATCCACCAGCTGCTCCTTGGAAACGCTATGAAACAGTTCTGCTCTGTCCTATAGGGTCCCTATGAGTTGGAATCAGCTCAACAGCAATGGATTTTTTTTTTTTTTTTTTTTACCTCATTATGAGGGAGCCCTGTTGCCACAATGGTTAAGAACTCAGCTGCTAACCAAAAGGTCCGCAGTTCGAACTGACCAGCAGCTCCATAGGAGAAAGATGTGGCAGTCTGCTTCCACAAAGATTTACAGCCTTGGAAACCATATGAGGGAAGTTATACTCTATCCTATAGGGTAGCTATGAGTAGGAATTGACTCGACGGCAACAGGTTACTTCATTATGAGACTATGGAAGACTTAGGAAGTATTGAAAGAATTATTCTAACCCCATGGATCTGTTTTACACAAGCTGTCAGACTGTCAGTTCTCTTCAATATTCTGAGGTCCTGGTCTGGCTTCCAAAGGTGATGTTTTTTATAATTCTAAGACCTGTCTTTGAAGTCAGAGGGCAGTATTATGGTCTTCGTGTTGTGGTACTTGAAAAGAAGCTGTACCTTCTTTAGTTTTCTGCACTTCAGTACATGTAGGCTGATCAAATGTAGTGTACCTGGAGTAGTAGATTGCAAAAATAGCCACAATACTTTGCAAGAGCTCTCACCAATATGTGGAGTCTGATTCCTCACCCTTGAATCTGCAGCTGGCCTTGTGACCTTCTTTGACATACTGAACGTAGTAGAAGTGATGA
>NW_004444443.1:91253-92365 GCF_000243295.1 Trichechus manatus latirostris | reverse complement strand
AACTGCCAACCTTTTGGTTAGCAGCCAATTTCTTAACCACTGTGCCACCAGGGCTCCTTATCTTCATAAGTGACCCTAAATACTAATCTTTGGTAAGCAGTGATGAACATGGGTAAGACTATAATGACAGTTTAATTGTTGCCTTTCCTTATTCATTGGGCATCCCTTGCTAAGTGGAGCAAAAATAATACACATGCAGAATAGGTAGTATTTTTCATCTCTTTTTGAAAAATTGAAAGTGTAATATATATCCATGGTAAACATTTCAAACAGTACCGTGGTGTACATACTAAAACATTAATACCCCCTTTCATCCTACATCCTCAGGCTGAATTTCTTCTCTATGTATATTAAATGCATATGCAATTTGCATATTACAGATGGTGTTATCTTAAGCACCAAGAAGTGTCTCTTCTCTCCAGAATGGATTCTCTACCAGCTTGTACACTCACTTAAAATTCTTATAGTAGGTATTCTTCTTGATTGAAGAATATTTGTTTGCTTAAAACAACTCAGGGATAGTTAATAAATGAAATGTTATTATTCATTACCACAGTAGCTTTCATTATCTTACCCAACCAGTAAGAACCACTGAGAGCATAGCCCTGTAGAATTTGAAGGCACGATAATCATCCATTCAACATAGATGATCATCTGTTCAACATGTAGTTATTGAACTCCCATATGCAAGGCATTGTTCTAAGCACTGGGAATACAGTTGTGAAAAAGACATGATACCTGTATCTAAGTAGCTGATGTTCTAGTGGGAGGTGGGATGTGGAATACAGAAAATAAACATGTAAATAATACTAATTAAGATATTCAAATAGTGAGCTATAGTATAAAATAAGTAGAGTCAGTTAACTGGATGGTGAGTGGTTGCTTGGTGGCTGCTTTAGGTAAAGTGTTCAGAGAAGGCCTCTCTATTGTGACATTTGAGCTGAGGCTTAAAAAAGAAGAATGAGCCAGGGGTATGAAGATCTTAAAGAGAACATACCAGGTGGAGGAACTTCAAGTGTGACAATCTTGAAGAGAATATTCCAGGTAGAGGAACTTCAAGTAAAAGGCCCTTAGGCGGGCTTCGCTGGATGGAAGTAAACAAGAAGAAGAGT
>NW_004444443.1:88008-90386 GCF_000243295.1 Trichechus manatus latirostris | reverse complement strand
TGAAATAGTTGATATTTGAAGTTAGCAGATTTTAGGATATATATGATCCTTTTGCTGATGGCCCAATCAGGATTTGGAAAAGTCTCTCCTTGGAAAATCCTTGTTGGCTAATGTTCCTATTCTTGGCAACTATTTCATTGTCCATCATTTTCCAGAAGGTTCTTCCCAGTCTTTGTCTGCCTAGCGCCTGCCTCAACCAAACCTTACAGTTTAAAATATCTGTAGACTGAAGTGAAGGCAGCTGTTGAGGGCCACTAGTATTATTCCTTTGAAAGCAATATTTTAGGCCCTCATTCAAAGATTCTTGCAGTAAATTGCACATTTCACAACTCAGGCTGCCAATAATACATATTTTTTTCTTTAACAGTTATTACCTCCATAAGACTATATTAATTCTCCCAGTGTTTCTCTTCTACACTGCTAATTTCTACAAGGAATGACAGCATTTTTGCCTGATGAGCCCAGGAGCTGCCAGCTAATTAGGACTGTTATGGCATCCATATGACAAATTTCCAGCTTGTCAGCTGCTGGACAGCATTCAGCCTGCTTGCTGGAGCCTTTAGTTTTGTTTCTGTGTTTCCAGAAGGTACACAAACATTAACTAAGCGATCATATTCATGCTACAAATGTCAAAGTCTTGCTATAATTAAATCCTCGGAGTATTTCCTTTCCTGTATGAAAAGAAATACTTATTTGGGCAACTGTAACTGCGTGTTTTTATTTTTAGAATTGAAACTACAGCTTATTTACTTAATTGGTTTGGTAAGGGAAACACTGTTAGGAGGAAAAAGAGAACAACTAATCCATGGTCTCTTCTCATTTATTTAATAGCCTGTGCTTCCAAATACAAGCACTTGGTCCTTTTTGAAACTGAGGACATGCACCCTAAGAGACTAGAGATTTACAAATGATAAGGAACTGCAAGAAGTAGTGTGAATCCTTAGAGGGAAGTCAGAATAAGAGAATAATCTGGCAAATATAAGTTAAAGCTTTTTTTTTTTTTTTTAATGTGGTTCTGCTTAAAAAAAAAGTATTGTGGATGAATAAAGTTAAAGAGACAATATGTTATCTCTGTAAACAAAGAAAAATACCTATTATATACACATTTACCTATTTATATACACATTTAAATCAGTGTCCAATATATGGTGCTGTTTCTCCCATAGTCAGGATTCATGGATCCAGGAATCGAGAGGTGGGAATGAGAGTGGCACCACTCACAATTACCCCTAGTGATTCATTTGTAAAATTTCAGCCTCTTGTCCCGGAGACCCTATGCTCTGCTGGTCTAAAGAAAGGAATGCTTCCATTAGGAGACCTACAGATTTTGGACTTGCCAGTCCCAACTTCATGAGCCAATCCTTTGAAGTAAATCAACCTCCTCTCCCCTCTCCTCCTCTCCTCTCCTCCCCCCCCTCCCTTTGCTTCCCCTCCTTTCTCCTTCTCTCCCCTCCCCTCACCTCCTCTTCTCTCTAAATATATGTGTTTATTACCATGTTTTTGTTAAGCAAAATTATGTAATATTTGGTGTCCTATTAATTAGTTTTTAAAAAGTCTATTTCTCCCAATAAAGTATAACAAGGTAACAAGAGCCAATAAAGAAAATTCATGGACTTGGAGTTGGAAAATCTGTGTTCATGCTCTAGCCCCATCACTTGCTGCCTGGATGGTCTCCAGCAAGTCACTGAATCTCACTCTTCATTTCCTCATTTATTCTTCAAACAATTAATTATTAATTTATTATCCTAGGTCAGACACAGCGGTATAGGGAGTCATGAGGCTGTGTAAGATAGACATAGTCCCTAGGGGAGCTTGTAGTCTATTGTGAAAGACATAGAATAAATAATAACATAAGGGGTAAGTGAGCAGGGTGCTACGCAACAATGTAAGGAGCACACAACTTGTCTATAAAATGGTGGTGATGATTATATTTCGTTCACAGGATATAATCAAAAGTGTTTTAAACTCCCATAAATATAAACTTTTACATCATCCATATGAAATATGTGCTTTTTAATGCCTATCAAAATAACTTAAAAATCAGCACAACATAAATTGCAAAGTTATTTAGTTAAAAAAAAGAAAAAAAAAAAAGATGACATTTCCAAGGGTGATATTTAATATCTTTACACCTTGCCAGTCCATGATAATCAAAATGATGCAGGATTTTAAAATTCTGTAGAAATATACTGTTTTTTTTTTTTGCCATAAATGAGTTCTTGAAATGTGCTATATAAATATGACACTTTTAATAAGAGTGAATCTTGTGAATTAAAAACATTCTAGAGTGAACTCATTTAAAGTGAAAAAATATTTTTGTTAAAGGGTTAATCATTCCCCCAGTTATACTTGCTGTAATTTGTTTTTATTTTTGTGAT
>NW_004444443.1:86481-87471 GCF_000243295.1 Trichechus manatus latirostris | reverse complement strand
CTTACAAATGTTCCAGAAATCTCTAGGGTCAAACTGGGGAAAGGGAGAAGAGAAAGAAAGGGGGGTGGGAGTGGGGAAACAACAACAGCAGCAAAAAAATAAAAATAAAAATGAAACAACTGAAACTTATTTCTTTGACGCTGCTACGTTGGCTTTCTGTTTCCGAGCCTGGTAGGTGTTCAAAGCTATTTCTCTCATGTGTACATTCACAGAGTCCAGCGTTGCGGGTGATGCGGTTTTCTCTGATTGGCTCCCTCTCTCCCTCTTCTCCACCCTATTTCTTGGTTTTCTGGCTGTCTACTCCATCTAGGCTTTCTCTGTTTATGTCACATATTGTGGTGCTTATGAAACCTGACCGTCTGAGTTCAAATCCTGGTTCTGTTGCTTACTAGTTGTGTTACCTTGGGCAGGTTACATCATATCTCTGTGTTTCAGTTTCCTCCTCTGAAAGTGAGGATGATAAATAGAGCCAACTTCCTACAGCTGCTGAGAGTAAATTATGTTTATCTATATCATTATCTGGGAGATTATCTATCATCTATCTGTCTATCTGTCTGTCTTCCCTGAAGGACAGAGTAGAACGGCCCTACTGGGTTTCCAAGACTGTGATCTTTATGGAAGCAGACTGCCACATCTTTCTCCCAAGGAGTGGTTGCTAGGTTCAAACGCAGACCTTTCAGTTAGCAGGTGGGCACTTAACCACTGGCACCACCAGGGCTCGTTAAATTAATATTAAATCATAGTAAGAATGATGTAAGAATTCATTATCATTAATGTTATTTTACCTATGAGAGAATCCACACTGGTGTCAGTCCTGCTTTCTCTCACATGTCCCACTACTGATTCTCTAGAAACACTCATGCCTTCTTTACCATGAACAAACTCTGGAAAGATCAGTGATGCCTGTTGTGGTAGTAACTTCTCCTTTGCTCCTTTTGCACCATTGGCACAGCTAGCTGCTGTCTCTGCCTTTTAGGTTGTCCAGTCCCC
>NW_004444443.1:82520-84199 GCF_000243295.1 Trichechus manatus latirostris | reverse complement strand
AACCTGTCGATTCTGACTCATAGCGACCCTATGGGACAGAGTAGAACTGCCCCATAGGGTTTCCAAAGAGCAGCTGGTGGATTCAAACAGCCAGCCTTTTGGTCAGCCGCCACGCTCTTAACCACTGTGCCACCAGAGCTATTCTAGTATAGTGAAACATAAACTCACAGTTTCATGCTGTGATGTGTTTAAAAGGAGATGGTTAGCGTGAGTAAAAATGCTAAGTTTTAGATTAGAAATTAAGCTACTCTGAAATACAGGCAGTCCTCAGGTTATGAATGAGATCAGTTCCTCAGTATGTCTTAAGTTGAATTTGTAGGTAAGTCAGAACAAGTGCACGTGGTTCTTATTTAGCCTTACTTTAGTCACTATAGGGTTGCTATGAGTCAGAATTGACTAGACGGCAATGGGTTTGGTTTATGTTTTAGTCACTATGAGTTGGAATCACTCAACAGCACTGGGTTTCTGGGGTTTAGTGCAAGAAAAGGCCTGAAGCCTCTTCAGTGATTTAAATGCTGCAAGTGAAGGTGATTGTGGTGAAGAATTTGTTGCGAGTAGGGGTTGGTTCAGTCTTTCCAAAGTGAGGGCAAATTTACAAGGGCAAGTACGAGTTGTCCTTAAATGGGACGTTCGTAACCCGGTGACTTTCTGTATCAAAAAAGGAGATTTTGAAGTCCTGCCCAGGCTATCTAGTTATTGTGCTTTCTTATGCAAAATCTCTTAATCTTTCAGAAACTTACTTCTCACATATTTAATGTGGGGATATTAATTAGTACTTCACAGGATTATTCTAGGGATAAAGTGATTTATATATATATATATGAAGTATCATGGAAAACTCAAAGTATTACTATTTTTTTACAGCTTCGATGTCTATCTTACATCATAACGATTTTCATCATTATAAATGTTTTTTATCAAATGGCCAGTGAGTGTGTCTGGGGTCTGCTAAGATAAGAACTTAGATAAGAACATACCTACGAGTTCCTTCTTAACGCTTTTAATAGAAGCAACATTGTGAAAGTATTTTTCTTCTGCTTACTCAACTTCATTATTAGGTTCAATGTTCTGGATTGTTCAGACTGAAGATTTTTCACTCTGGGGTGGGAGCAGAGTTCAAAAGTGCAGAAAGTTTTTTGTTTTTTTTTTACAACTATCAGTAATACGATTTCAAGATGGTTTAAATTTGTGACCCACGGAATTCTGTGTACATGTGAACAGTTGCAAACAAAATGTTGAAAAAAATGCTCAACATTACAAATTTATTAAAGAAAGTTTATAACAAACCAGTCTTACCTCTTTCTTCAATGTAATGATGGATTTCTTAGATAAGGGAATACAGGGGATCAATATGCTATATATTATGGATTCAGTAAGTTGTTTGATGAAATGCTATATAGCACAGTACCAAAAACATCAATTTTAAAATACCAAGTTTAAGTGGTGTTTATTTAAAAGGCAAGGAAGAGAACTCAGATAAAAAAGTTACTCTAAGTTTTGGTCAGCAGATAGCCTCTCCATCTTCTGTGCTTTCTGGCATGTTTCACATAACTTTATCACGGCACTGTTGTTGTTGTTAGGTGGCGCTGAGTCAGTTACGAGTCATAGTGACCCTATGTACAACAGAACAAAACTGCCTGGTCCTGCACCATCCTCACAATGGTTGCTATGTTTGTGCC
>NW_004444443.1:74642-81074 GCF_000243295.1 Trichechus manatus latirostris | reverse complement strand
TGAACAAATGCACCATTATTACACAGAAGGGGAGAAATGTTTTATTGCTACATTAGCATAAATCAGTGTATCAGATTAGATGGGGAACTGAGCCAAGTACTAATTTGGATGGGGATGAGAGAAATTTAGGTATTCTCAAGAGAAGAAGGGCAAACTCTAGCAACAGGAAAAGAAAGTGAATAGTCTGGCCAGATGGAAGGCTCCAGGAGCTTTGTTATTGAGGAAAGAACAAGGATAAAATTATAGTTCTGAAAAACAAGGAATATACTGACATTTCATTGTTCTGTCTACAGTTCCTGGTATATAGTCTGGCACAGAACAGGCCGTCAATAAATATTTGTTGAATGAAAGATTGGATGAATGAGACATTTTAAAAAGAAATATATTCTTCTTGTCTCTATGTTGTAAAAATAACACAGAGTTAAAGTGAAATTTCATCTTTACAGGCTCATGTAAGGCAAGAGCATCACAGACCATAGGTGAATCATTTTCCATCAGGCTTTTGCTAGTTTTCAAGAAGCGTAAGGTGACCCATGAAACATCTAAACCCATGCTTTTTAGGTGTGACTTAAGATGTCATCTTCTTGAGTGCTTGGATTGTCCCTCTTTTCATCTTTGTAATCCCAGTGTTTATCATAGTGCATGAAATATGATAGGTATTCAATAAATGTTGGTTAAGTAATTGGATTCTAATATACACAGTTAATCATCCAAAAGCTTTGTGCATATTTTGTCTAATAATCCAGAAAACTGACTGCATCGTTACTGTGCAGGTATAGTCAATGGCACGCCTCTCTCATCTATTGATGGGTTATAATTTGGTTCATTTAATTGTGTTTATGTTTTACTGTGTTGTATTTTCTTTGTGATAATGTGTTTGTTCTGCTGCCAAATTTTTGCTTAGCCACATTTGCATGTATACTGACAAATTAATATATTTCTGTGGCCTTATGTTTCTGTTGAACAGCCATGAGATATTTTGTTTGCAGCATCTGTGTATTTTAAAATATTCCGCTTAGGCAGTGCCAATTTTTCATGTAGAAGAAAACGAAAAAAATGAGATTAAAATATTGGTAAAATAAATGTGAATGCTTAGAGTTTTCTCAAAACATGTACTCCAGTCTCTTCCTGGAGATTCTCATTTAATTTTGTAGGGAGGTGAACGATGAGGAAATTAGAATATACTATGTGGTTGCAGACTTTGAATTTACACTCATCTTTTAGGTGGTCTGATCTAGGGTGGTCTGATCTAGCTTTCTAAGTGGACTTTACTTCACCATTCCAAGTTTATTATCCCCAGTGTTTACAAATATCGTACGTATATATGTGGACCAGCTTTGGTCCATGTGTGAAAACAGAAGATAAAAAATAGTGTTTGTGGAAGCTGAAGTGATGCATGATTAGTAAAATGATTTTGTTATTGATTTTTTTGGATGACCTTAAATGACTGTTTCTCAGTCAAGGTAGAGGGAGTGGAGGGTAGGATGTGGACTGAGTGTATATCATAATTACTGGGCAATTTGAGGGCTTTTGAAAAATCCATATATTGGCCCTTCCTGGGAGATTCTGATAAACCTTCCTGCGAGTGAGTAGAAAAGGAATGATTTGCATATGATGCTATGGATTTTGCTGTTTTTCGAGTCACAAATGCCCCACCCACAATCTCATTTTGATACTATAAAGATATCAATCTGAGGTGAGAGGATACTTTGAAAAGAAAAATTCTGACTGGTTCTAAAATAATGCTGCCCGTTTTCCCCCTCCATTTGGGAACTATTGCTCTGAATGGTTCTCTCCCATTTAAAAGGCTTCAGGAAGATTCCCTGGCAGTGGCACCGTGAGCAGTAAGAGCACGGTATTTCTCCATGATCTAAATGTTAGGAAAGAGTCTGGGCTGGGTGACTAGAGGGGTGATTTTCCAGCTCATATTCAGATAAGCAGAAAAATAAAAACTTTGTTTATGATTCTTGGGAAGGATATAGCATATAATGAAAGGATTTCATACTAAATAGTATAAAAGGATTACATACAGGTACAGAACTAATGCACTCTTACTTATGATGAGGTGTGACAACAAATCAATGAGACAGATTTTATTATCAGTTTTTAGAGTTTTTCTTTACTTTATGGTTGTATCTCTGTAACTCTGGATGTTCAGGAATGTGAAATCACTTTACCCTGTCCTAACAGTTTTTAATACACATGAGGATCTGGAAATCATATAGAAGTGCTGCGTTTACTTTACAGATGAGGAAACTGAGGCTCAGAGACCTTGCATTCTCTAATTCCAATTTCATTGCTATTTGTGCTAGAGTCTGGCACTATCATCTTCACTTCTACATTCTGCTGTTCAGATGTGCCTAAGCATGCTTAGGAAAGAAAGAGTGGTTTGGCTATGTTTCTTCCCCCTTTCCTTATTTAAATTTTATTGCTTGTAAATTATGTATTTCTGGTGCAGGAAAGGTCACCCAAGTCACCTTCTAGATTCATGTTCTCCAAATATCTAACAGCAGAAATTGAAATGTTATTGAAATATCTTAAGTGAAATTATCTCCAAGGTGACATTTAAAATATTATTATGTTATTCCTCTTATAAACCTGGGTAACCATTGATATCAGGGGCTAGTTTTACCTCTCCTGTATTCCTAGTACCTATGCATCACAGATTCTCTTTAAATATTTGCTAAATAAACCGATTTGAGCAAACATTACTTGATGCCATTACTTTCTCCATCTTATTTAATGTGATGAGCTAAGAAAATAGTAAAATATTGCAGAGTTTGGGGTTCTGGAGATACTTTTCTATTACTGAAACTCTAGCTGACTACGCAAATATTGTTTCATTTAACAAGCATTTATTAAGTGTCCACTGTATTCTTAGCCCTAGCCTAGATGTTGCTAGATTAACAAAGACAGCCTATGAAGCATGTTATTTTTCTTCACTGCCTCCAAGTGAAATCTACAATAAATCCAAAGCCATTCTTGAGTTATTTCAGAGAGAAATATTCAGAAAGACAGTTCCATATTTTCAGGCAACTTAGGTCAGGTGCCCTTGAGTTCTTTGCATGACTGAGTTAAGTAGCTAGAATGTATATAAAAGCTTAGTGAGTTGTGTTTGCAATTTCACTGAACAGCCATATAGCTACAACCAGATTTTGTGGGGGTTTCAAGTGTAACCACTGGAATGGTCTCTTGTGATTGCATTGCAACTCTGTTAAAATAAATCAGTGAAGAGGGACAAGCTGCTGGAATGGCGTTTGTGGGTTACCGTTTGGTTCTGATGTTTGTCCACATGAAGACTTGCCCTTTGTGTATATCACACCCAAACAGAAAATCAAGCTAGGGAATAAAATTGAATTGTTTTGAAGAAGGAGACTAACTGCTAATAAAACGAAATTTGTACCTAGAATAAAACAAAGCCCCTTCCTATGAAAGCCACACTCTATTGGTAGAAAATTTCCCTTAAAGAAACCACAGCTTTTAAATTTATTCTACTGATAAGCTAACTCTGTTAAAAGAATCAATAGGAAACGTTTTTTTTAAAAAAAAATGAATCACTGAAAGTATTTAAGGATGTCAATGAAAGTGAAAAATTTTAAGGCAGAAATTCCCTAATTACTGCTGAAGCAAAAATTAACATGAAATTGTTAAAGTCTAAATAGTACTCGCTGGTGTATCATCTGGGACACATTTTCCCCTGGCTATGCTTTCTACCACTGCTGGATAAATAGTCAATAATTATTATTTGGTACCACACATTTCAGAGAAGCTGTCAGAACATGCAATTAGTCAGGAATGATAAAATGGCAATAAAAGAGTTAGGAATAATGAATTGGCAATGTAAGTCATCAGTGTGTGGTACATACATTTCTTAAAATGTTTCAGAACCCACTGCTTATTAAATGCAATCATAACTGGTAAAAAGCAGATGAAACTTGATTTAGGGACACTCAACGTTAAACTTTCACTTGAAAGTGACCACATCTGTTTATTTCTCTTGGCCCTCACTACACCGTAAACCGCTCTATGCTCTAGATACGGGGCCATTGTCTGAAGGTGTTCATTACAGAAAGTTGTACAAATGCCTCGGCTATAATATGATTTCACAGCATGCGTTCCATGAACAGTAACTCTCCGGAGACGCTGTAAAACGTTTACAGCAGCTGAGCTCTAAGGTTAGAGTTTAAGACACAATTGATTGCAAAACCTTAACTTTTGATAACTTTTAACCTTTCAGCACACAACTTAAGCAGTCAAAGAATGCTAAAAACAAAGCCTCATTTTTTTAGCTCCTGCAAATAAACATATGGGTAATAACCAAAAGCTGACCCTAAACACTCCTATTATCAGCAGCACACCCCTTCATATTTTTCTATTTTGTAAAATCACACATATATAGACGTATTGCTGTAATTTAGATGGTGATGCTCCTAAAAATAGGCCACTGCAATTCTCATTTTAAAAAATGCCCGAGTTTACCAGGTCTAACAACTGAAATCATTAATTAGTAAGAAGTGATAATCTGTTATGCTCCATTTCACGTTTGATGGTCGAAATCACACCCTAGAGGTAACTACGTTATAATGATGGATGGAGTATTTGGGAAATTTCTGTGATCCAGAACTTCTGGGACCTAAAAGAATATTTTACAGGTGTGCCACCAAAGAAGAGTGGTTTAACATAATATTTCTCATCCTATAATTCATATTACATTGACTAGAGGAAGGGAACCGCTCTTCTATGAAATCTCGAAGGTGGTAACATCTGACATATATCTGAAATGGGAGACTGAATTTAATATCCATAATTAAGTGTCAACATTCATGCTTCACTCTCATGCTTGCCAACATTATACTGACATTACAGAAGAGTGGTACAGAACTCGCTGTTATGCAGCAGATTTTTAAATGAGGATATTTCAAAGCTCCCTATGAAGTAATGAATTAGAAATTGGCTTTGAATTCAACTTGGCTGGCTGCTATTATTTGGTACATGGATCTCATGAGATGGTAGGATGCAGTTATACAATAGCTTCTCTGAATTTTGGGTAACATTACATGGTGATATTAAAGATAATTCTTAGGTTTTCCATTTAAATAAAAAAAATTTTTTTTTTGAGGGTTTACTTTCACGTTAATGACATAAGGCTAGTGCTTCACAGCACTGCTGTGGAGAATGCAGAATTCAGGATAAAGTGGATGTGTCTTTGACCCTATCCAAGGGGATTTATTACTGGACGTACCAGAAGGATCTTGTACCAAGACTTCATTTATAATAGAGTCCCGACATGGATTCTGTGGTTTGCATTACAGTGTATTTTCAGGTCAAGGAAAGCAATGAGATATAAAAAACAACACCTAAAAAAAAAAGCTTTTTTCATGGGTGTTTGGTTATGCACAGTAATATCATATTAGAAAAGTCAGTTGAGTTGGATATCCTAGGGACATTACAGGTACTTGATAAATATCTGTTACACCTTAATAAATTTGAGGTTTATCAGGCAAAAACGTGTTTCTGAGAGAGGGAAGAGAGAGATGTTATAAGATTAACAATTATTTTTCAGCTGCAATTGCAAAAGGTTAGGCTTCTGCTCCAAAAACCTGTAACGGTCATTCACTATTCATGGATCTAAGTTCCCTTTGAGTTTTTATTTACTTATATTTTTATTTTTAGTCTCCAATAAAGTGCTGTGTAAATTGTTACTTTCTTTTATATTAGTTTATATTAACTGACACTACTTCATTCAGTCATTATGGGATAGACCCTGAATTGTTCCAGCTTGAGTTTTTTCACTTGAAATGTTGTAATAATAATAATAACCATTTTTATTCTCATAATAGACTGCATTACAGCATACGCAAGTTCTTAGCACATAGTAGGTGCTATCCTATCCCGGACTTTATTACCTCTATGTGTCATTTTCACTGTTTTATAGATTCAATTATGTTCATTCTCAAACTTACTTTTTGGAGATTGATGAAGTCTTCCCCCACTTTGTAGGTAGTTCTTCATATGAAAACTTCTACATATCCTTGATTTGAGCTATCTTTTTTCTGTCCCTTCTTCAAAGTTTATATTGTCTTTCTTCAGGCATGGCACCAGAATTTCTTCCAAGAGTTCAGCTTTTGACCCATCTCTCATAATCAGCTTCCTCCAATTTTTTACATCCCAAAGGGAAAGAGAAACTATGTTGAAACTGGAGGGAAGATAGAATTGCTCCACTAGTCATATAACTGCTCTTCATACCTTGTAAGAATCGGAGTGGGATGGGACCAGCATCTGTGATGCTTCATAGCTCCATCTTCTTAACCATCAGCACAACTCTGCTGTGCTGCTGCAGTAAGTACAAATGGTGACCAAAAGTTGCATTAGGTCTCATCACCCAGTGGGTTTAAATGGTCTTGTTTATGAAGGCATGACTCCACTCTCGGT
>NW_004444443.1:71279-72542 GCF_000243295.1 Trichechus manatus latirostris | reverse complement strand
TTGTTTTGGCACGAAAGAAAAACAGAATAAAAGAACCCAAAACTTAAAATTGCAGTAATTCCATGGGACTAACCCCCAAATAGTAGCTTTTATATTTATAATTGTTTACATTTTACAACAGTCCAAATAGAATCACTAAAATTCAGCTTCGGAGTATGTTTACACTGCATTTTATTTACAGCAGGACATGGTCATTCATCAGAGGTTTGGGAGCCAAGCAAGCATGACTTCAACCAGGGCTTTCATTTAATGCCATTAGATATAGACGTCTTTTAAAAGACAGCTAACTGACTATAAACTGAAATACCTCAATGGGTGCTAATAATGGGACTTTTGTTTAGCATAAAAAATGAACCTTAATAAACCTCTTTCCTTCTGTATTGCTCCTGGCTTCAGAATTTTTCTAATGAGTAGCAACGGGATCTCAGCATTTCTTAACTGACAGTAATTGTGTCTAATAAGTAGACAGAACAGAGTATTCAGCAAAAGTTCCATTGAGGTATCCACTACTACCTTACTAATTCTTACTAATGACTGGGAAACAAATTGTCTGCCATTAGCTTGTCTAGGAGGCACTGGTTCAAGCTCTATAGGGGAGAAAGAACTACAGAGAGAATATAGAAGTTTACTAATAAGCAGAAGGAGCATCAATGCATGTTTTACTTTGTTTTGTTTTTGGTACGATTCCTGCAGTGCTCTCCAAATACTTGTGAATACATAGATCAGCAACATCTTACTCTTTATAATCTGTAGCTCCATGGTTATCCATTACATTTATTGAGTTTTTTCTATGTAGAGAGAATTATCAGCATATTCAGAATTGAAGAATAGATTTAAAAAATAAATAGAAAGTAATGCCTTTTAAAAACAGTCATTTAATTAGGGGGATGAAATAAACATATTCCTGCACAAAATAGCAAAAAAAAAAGTATATATGTATACCTTTATTTATTACATACATACACATGCATGCACACACACAGCATGAAGTCATATAGTGTAAATGACTGTGGGATTGAGTAATGCCTACTTGATTTCTGATCAATGTTTTTGTTAGAATGTTAAAATAAAAAAAAAAAAAGCCTATATATGCTGTTTGATTATCAGAATAATCTTTTTTTTCTCCAGTTGCTGTGGAGTCACTTCCGACTCATGGTGACCCCATGCGTGTCAGAGTAGCTCCATGAGGTTTTCAATGGCTGATTTTTTGAAGGTACATCTCCAGGTTTTTCCTTCTGAGGAGGCTCTGGGTAGACTCGATTT
>NW_004444443.1:68663-69479 GCF_000243295.1 Trichechus manatus latirostris | reverse complement strand
TGATCTGGGCTGGGCTGGGCTGATCTCATGTCTGTGGTCAGTTGTTGGTCAGCTGGGGTCTGGCTTATCTAGTGTCTCTCAGCTGGGCCATCTCATCTCTGCTGTACAGGATCTCGCCTATTCCACCAGATTAGCTTGGACTGGTTATTTTCCAAGAAAGAACAAGAAGAAGTGTGCAAGGCTATTGAAGCCTAGTCTTGGAATTGGCACACTGTCATTTTTGCTTCATTCTTATGGCCCAAGTCTTTACCTCTTGTAAGAAGTAGCTGAAAAATCACACTGCAAAGGATGTGAATACAGGAAAGGGTGAAGAATTGGGGCCATTTTTGCAGTCAATCTACCATAAAGGTAAGAGGTGGCTAAGAAAAAGAGACCTCCTCTAAAAGATACTGGATGGTGGGTCCGCAAGAGTATGCCCACGTCCTGATCCCCAGAACCTATGAATATTACATTATATGGAAACCGATGTGATAAAATTAATTATCTTAGGAGGAGAGCTTATCCTGGATTGTCCACAAGGGTCCTAAGTGCTTTCACATGTATTCTTACAAAAGAGAAGCACAGGGAGTTTTGTGACCGACCCACACAGAGGAAAAGGCAGTATGAAGATGGAGAAGAGAGACATGTGGCCACAAGCTCTGGAATGCCAGCAGCCTCCAGAAGCTGGGAGAGGCAAGGAACAAATTCTCCTTTAGAGTCTCCAGAGGGAGTGGCGCCCTGCTGACATCTTAATTTCAGCCTAGTGAAAGTGATGTTGAACTTGTGGCCTCCAGAACTGTGAGATAAAAAATTTCTGTTTTTTTAAGCCCCCTAGTT
>NW_004444443.1:65539-66920 GCF_000243295.1 Trichechus manatus latirostris | reverse complement strand
TACATTCTAATTGGTAGCCATGCCCCCATAGCAGAATGAGCCAATTAACTAAGTTTCCATCCAGCTTCTTGCTAAAATGTCAAGACTGAAGCAAGATCCATTTGAAGGTATACAATAATAAATGGGGCTCATTTAAAAGAAGATACCCTAGGCTGTGTTCCTAATTAAAAGAGTGAAATGATTGCCATCCCAGAAATTGTAAAATGTTCTCAGTATTTTCCTAGTTTTATTAAATGTTCTGATGCCCAATATCACCTGAATCATTGAGGCATTGGGAAATTTTCTAGTACGTGAAATAGCCTTCACACAGAATTAAAATAAGTTGGCTTGGATGAATATGAACTACATAGATTGACAGGATAACTGTTAACTGTTAACAGTATAACTGTCCCTTTAAAAGCCTCAGAATCATCCTTGGTTTCTCTCTTTCTTTTAGCCTCCACCTCCCACATGCCACCATAGACTCAGTCACCACATTTGTAAATCTATTTATGAAATCTTTAGTTTCCTTACTTTTCTCTATTGCACCTACCACTGTCCTGGTTCCAATTTTCAATCTGTCTTTTGAATTCAGCAATAACCTTCTAATAGACTTTCTGGTCTTTAGTCTCTTTTACCCACAATGATTCTAGTTAAAATTTCAATATCCTCAGTTTCTCCATTTTAATATGATTTTAAGTGCTTTTATTATTAACTACCCTCCTGTCTCTGGAATTCTAGATGGCTTGGGGAAAGCTGATGAAAAAATCTCCTTCAGTCCAATTGTTTTTAGGTGACAACAAGGTAGGGTTTGAAAAGGAGGAGCATGACGAATGGTCTGACACATAATTCTGATCAGGTGTGCAGGGTATTGACTGCCGCTCAACACACCATGGTGGAGGATTTAGATGGATACTATAGGCCAGGTAAGCTGGAGACTAAACCCAGGGAATTCGGCTAACATTTGGAAAGAGGGTATCAGAAAATGTAGTTTTAGTTAGAAATCATGCAGTGGTTTAGGGTGGATGAGTCAGCTAGAGAGGGACCTAGGCAGATGATCCTAAAGCTAAGCATCCAGACACCTCAATGGATAGTTTAAGAACTCTCTTTGAAGATGGTGCAGAATGATGCTGGATAGTTCTGTGCTGTGTTATGTAACCAAGTCCCCATTCATCACTGGCTTTTTAGAGTGGGTCACTCATAGTTTCTTTCCATCTGATTTCAGTAGAGCAGTCTTGTATGTGGAATTTCTTTCCCATTCCTATTGGACGCAGCCCCAGTGGGCTTAATTAGAAATCTAAGTATCAGAGGAAATAAGCATGATAGCAAAGAAACTATTCCCATGATCATTATATGTGAAAAATGTTCATCAATAAATGAAGAATTATAATTTGAAATAAGA
>NW_004444443.1:63456-64555 GCF_000243295.1 Trichechus manatus latirostris | reverse complement strand
TAGTGATTATCACTGAGGGTGGGATTACTAAAAATTCTTTGTGTTTTTCTATATTTAAAAAATATTCTGCAACGTTTACTTTTGCAGTCAGACCTGTACACTTTGTTTTAAAAAATGTGGCCTACCATGTCTTACCTTTGCTCATTTTAATGAATATAACAGTTTTTTTTTCTCCTTGTTTATGTTTCCTATAGACGATTTTTAGGAAGGATTGTGCTATTTAAAAGTCTATCTCTTCATATGTTACTAGTAATCATTTTATTTGAATGACAGTGTCACTACAGAATTATTAACACATAGCATTTTAGCAGTAACATTAGGATGGGAATTCTTCAGAGAGAACAGAAAAGAAGGGCTACAAAGGGTGTCTTATAATCATGCTACTGAGGACCTCTCAGCTAAACTTCCAAGCCTCCCATCAATATCTGAAAAATCCATTTTTTTACTGTCAGTTAAATTTCTATCCAGTCTTAAAGCTAAGATGAGCTTTAAACTGGATGAATTTGGAGGTTTGGGGGATTATTTTATTAGGATTATTTTATCCACCTGGAGATATGTGAGGGTTTACAAAAGTGTATTCATCAGCTTAAAATTGTAAAACTCGATAGAAATGTTTAATATTTAGCAAATTAATGAAAGAGACATTATTTAACAATTCTGTTCATGCTGTTAGAATATTCAAACAGGCATAGTATGCAGAATAAATCCAACCATTCATAGTGCTATTCCATTCAAACAGCATCTTCCATACCTGAAGAGAAGAGGTATAAACAAATGAACAACAGCAAGGTAATTTTGGCCAGGTTATGATTGTAGTTACAGCTATAGATGTGTTAAACTTTGAAACAAGCTCCAGTATGATACTGCAGGGTGTGTACATTTGCAGCACTGATTTGGTGTTTACAAGAGGACTCTGAAACTCAGAATGTGAGACTTGGAGGCAGCAAGAGAGAGCACCACTGCTGAGGATGCTATTCAGCATTATTGATTTTGCAATGGACAGTTAAGAAAGTATTAAGATAACTGTTACATATGCAAAGTCACAGAAGTAGCTATTGATGTGCCTTTATATTAATGCATTTTCAAATAGATTTGAGAG
>NW_004444443.1:53686-61399 GCF_000243295.1 Trichechus manatus latirostris | reverse complement strand
TCCATTGTATATAGAAATATACAAGCAGCATATACAAATATGTATGTAGAAATATCCACAGTCAAACCTATATATGCATGTGGGTGTACTCCCATAGCCCTCCCCCACCTATTCTGCATATATATCTATGTTTGTATACACTTATAAATTATTGCATGTTGTTACTCTTGTTGCAAGATTGTGTATGTTACAGTATTTACCATTGTTGCCTTTTATTCTTGCATACCTCTTGGTGTCTCCCCTTGCCTCTGTCATGCTGTGCTGACTTTTTCCATATTGTGTCTTGTCTTTCTCTTCATCAAAGTTAACAGTCTAGTTAGTGACTTTCCCCCCCTCCCCCTCCAATCCCTGGCAACCATCAGAGAATGTTTCTTTCTATGTGTAAACCTTTTCTTGACTTTTTATAATAGTGGTCTCATAACAATATTCGTCCTTTTGTGATTGACTTATTTCACTCAGTGTAATGTTCTCCAGAATCATTCATGTTATGTGATTTTTTTTGGATTCATCACTACTCTTTATCATTGCATAGCATTCCATTGTGTGTGTGTACACATTCCATTGTGTACCACAATTTGTTTATCCATTCACCCATTGATGGCATTTAGGTTGTTTACATCTTTCAGCTATTGTAAATAATGCTGCAATGAACGTGTGTGTGCATATGTCTGTTCATGTTACGGCTCTTATTTCTCTAGGTTATATACCTTGGAGTGGGATTGCTGGATCATATGGTATTTCTATTTCTAACTTTTTGAGGAAGCTCCATGCTGTTTACCATAGTGGTTGTGCCATTTTACAATCCTACCAGCAGTGTATAATCATTTCAATCTCCCCATGACCTCTCCAGCATTTGCTGTTTTCTGTTTATTTTTTATTTTTATTTTGATCACTGCCATTACTGTCAGGGTGAGAGGGTATTTCATTGTAGTTTTGATTTGCATCTCTCTAATGGCTAACAATCATGAGCATCTCTTCATGTGTTTGTTACCACCTGAATGTCTTCTTTGGTGAAGTGTCTGTTCATGTCCTTTGCCCATTTTTTAACTGGATTGTTTGTCCTTTTGTTGTTCAGGTAAAATATATATTATTTAGGTTATTCTTTTGAACAAGAGTTTTTCAATAGGGAAGCCAAATTAACATAAGTAAACTCTTGAACATTATTATCATCACTGAAATCAAAATCTTACTATTTAAGAAGGCTTTATTAATTTCTGGTAGCATCTCATCATCCCTAGTTGACTGACCCCAACAGAATGATCATACATACAATTATGCTAAATAGCATAAAATCCTGGGTAAACTTGCTTTTTTTTTCTTTTCAGATATTAAAACACAAATAGAATAAAATAAAATATGCTCTAAATATATCAATATAATCTAATTTTTCTACAACTTTCTTGAAGACTCATTATTGAAACTCTCACTAAATATGGAAATAACCATGGATATTTAAACCAGTTTTCACAGGTAGAAAAGTTTCAAACGCAGACCTGTTTACATTATATTATAAACGGTGACTGTTCTCTAGACATCTGACTCACCAAAGGCATTATGGAGTCCCTGGGTGGTGCAAACAGTTAATACACTCAACTGCTAACAGAAAGATTTGAGTCCACCCAGAGGCACTTTGGAAGAAAGGCCTGGTGATCTACTTCCAAAAAATCAGCCATCAAAAACCCCATAAAACACAGTTCTACTCTGACACACCTGGGGTCACCATGAGTCAGAATCAACACCACAGCAACTTTTTAATTTTATTTAAGTCATTATGCACCAAACCATTGCCATCAATTTGATTCTGACTCATACCAACTTATAGGACAGAGTAGAACTGCCCGATAGGGTTTCCAAGGCTATAATCTTCAAGGACGCAAACTGCCATATCTTTCTCCAGCAGAGCACCTGTTGGGTTTGTACCACTGATCTTTTGGTTAGCAGCTGAGCACTTAATCACTGCACCATCAGGGCTCCTTTTAAGGCATTATACTGGTTTTGAAATATGTGTTTACTTGAGCAGTATTAAAAAAATAATCAAAATAATACAGTGTCCATTCTTATGAAGATCACAAGGCAACCTTTCTAAAACTTTTTAAGACCAAGCTATTCTATTGTTCATTGAAGAACAAAATTGTGAACTTCCAATTTCCACTTTATCTGGTTGGGTGGCTACTTAATGGAATTAAAAATTGAGGAGGGCTCTAATCAGATGACACAGATTGTTAAGGATTTTATAATAAGTGCCACAAAGTCTCATCAAATTCATTTTTAAGCAATTAGTCTTTAGTATTCAACCTCCTGCTAACAGTATCAAGAATAAAAATTTATCAGACTAGTAGTAGAGGTGGACTACAAAAGATTCTAAGGCAGGTAGCCCTCACATATTTCCAAGCCCTTTCTACCACGATCAGATGCTCATGTCGCCCTCCTTGAGTTGCCAGCCCCGTATCACATTCCAATATGCTTCGCTGGGCACCTCCATACTCAATGATCTAATGAGTGACCTATATTTATAGGACCTAATAAGTTGCCTATATTAATAGGAAAGACTTAGATAACCTTTCACATTTTAAATGGGAATAAATGGTTCAAGTCCCTATTTCATTTATATAACCTTTAATGATTATATTTGTGAAGTTTCAATCCAAACAGTAGACCAAGAGGGAAGATATTTTCATATATTCATTCATCACATGCATTTAGTACCCACTAGGAGTCCCTGGATGGTGCAAACAGTTAAGTGCTTGACTGCCAACAAAAAGATTGCAGGTTTGAGCCCATACAGCCATGCCTCAGAAGAAAGACCTGGCAATCTATTTCTGAAAAATATGCCACTGAAAATTCTATGGAGTACAGTTCCACTTTGACATACATGTGGTCACCATGAGTCAGACCTGTTTTGATGGCAACTATGGTGGTGGTAGATGCCAGGAGTGGTGCTACTATTGGGAATATAAGGGTGAACAAAAACAGACACTATTCCTGACCTTAAGAAGGTCGCTCTCTGGGGTTAGAGAGGCATTTATCAAATAATATAATAATTAATATGTAATTCACAACTGAGGTAAGTGAAATAAAGGAAAGTTGAGGGGTGGTATGACAGGGTATAATTAGAGATTTGACCTAATTAGGAGGTGGGATAAGTGGGAGAAGAAGAATGTGCAGATATTAACCAGGCAAAGAAGGGGGGTGATGATGCTCTAGCCAGAAGCATCAGAAAAGGCAAAGCCCCTCTGAGGGTGTGTTTGCTCCAGTCACCTCTGCTTTATGGTCTCTGAGAGTTAGAGGCAAGAGTCAACATGGTTCCTTTTCTTTACATCCCATAGCTCTCCCACACACAGAACCCACTGTCAGCTTGGCCCATGAATCTATGCCACAGGACTCAGGGACAAGATGAAAAGAAACCAAAACAAAAACAAACAAAAAAGCAGGCAAAATAAGTAGTCTGTTCGGTAGTAACTAAGATAAGGAAACAAAAATGCAATTTGCTAGCTTCTTTAGGTTAACGATCTTTAACATTTTAAACACTTGTAATATGATGCTAACTATTTCTAATAGTTAACAATAAATCAATTAAATGGTGTGCTATAAAAGATTTTTAAACTTCTGAAGTGAAGACCTATTTAACTTATATGGAATTTAGATGTTTGTCAATAATATGATGATTAGTATGAATGTATTTGGATACTCAATATTGCCTTGACATTTTCATACACTGGTTTCCTTGATTAAAACAAATACATTTTACAGAGAGAGCATAAAGAAAAACGGTTATTAGTCTTATAGCTAGAGTACTTAATTCTCTGGCAACATAGTTTGCTTTATCTATCAAATGCCTTTTCTCTTTTGGAATGATATCATGTTCTAAACAAATAATAGGACTTTATAGTGGTTATCCCCTCATGTCATACCCAGCTCTGCACCACAACTACGGGCAAAACTCCCCTAGACCCACGTCAAGGAGTCGCGCATTTCAGAGCCTTGAAGAACAGCTAATCTGTTGCCGTTGAGTAGATTCCAACTCAAAGCAAGCCTATAGAACAGAGTAGAACTGCCCCATGCTGTTTCCTAGGCTGTAATCTTTATGGAAGCAGACTTCCTCATCTTTCTGCCATGGAGCCACTGGTGGGTTTGCACTGCAGAGCTTTTGGATAGCAGCTGAGCGCTTAACCACCATCGTGCGACCAGGGCTCCTGAAAAACAGGTAAAATCTTGAAAAAGAGGAAAGAGAATCAGTAGAGATTCTTTAGAGAGGTTAAGGAAGATAAGGGAGAGAAAGAAGAAGAAACAATGCTGCTACTTGTAGAAATGGCTCCAGTGGGCAGACAAGTGTTTCCAGTTTTCAGATTTGGTCTTTGGAATGTCACAAATATAGTAAGAAGCAGCATGGCAGGTTATTGACACTATACGTAGTATCATTTTCTAGACCTGAACATAAAAGTGATAACCACAATTATTTCCTTCCCAGATACTCTTTTATAAATTTTCCAAAATGCAAAAATCATTGCTTAGACAGATAATATAGCCTGAACGTCAAGGCTGCTTGAGTTCTAATATTAAGACCTTGAAAAAAATATGTAATTTCTTTAAACCACAGTTTCTTCATCTGTAAAATAGGGTATTTAACAGTAATTATCTCACAGGGGAGCTGAGAAAATTAAAATGATATAATATATGTATATGTGTGGAGTCCCTGGGTGGTGCAAGCTGTTAATGCACTTGGCTGCTAACTGAAAGGTTGGAGATTTGAGTCTACTCAGGGGTGCCTCAGAAGAAAGGCCTGGTGATCTGCTTCTGAAAAAAATCCACCATCGAAAACACTGTGGGGCACAGTTCTACTCTGACACACATGGAGTTGTCATGAGTTGAAGCTGACTCGAAGGCAATTCATTTATATGTGTGTCTGTGAGTGTATATACATACACATACATATTTATGTATATATAATATATATCTAATACATATACATATATAATAACTATATACTTGATATATACATACATATACATACACAGTTCTATGTCTGCCTGTACTTAAGTATATAAAATAATGATACATAGGAAAAAAGAGACAAAATCTGTCATTATAGCAGTTACATATTAATAATAGAAACTATGTTTTTATTTCCTATGTCATTTACCTTATGTAAACCAAAACACAATGACACAAATTCCCACTAGCTCATTTGTTAAAAATTAGCTCCACCAAAAGGATTCCTCATTATTTCTGCAGGTTTCTTATAATTGCTATTGTTTATGTGCTTGAGGTCCCTCAGCATCCTCTGAGCTGTCCTGCTCATGTTTCCAAACTTCCACCCCTGCTGTTTATTTCCTATTAGATCGCTGTTCCAGGGGTCCAGCAGTCCTTCTGAATACTTCTCTCTGGGTCCCTTATATGTTGAGCTTCAACCTGATTCCTGGTTTGTCTCCTCGTGGTTAGGGTCAGCAGCAGCCTCCCTTTACAGTCACACTTCTGTTAGCTCCTTGCTTAGGAATTCAAGCCAAATCACATTCCAGCCACTGAGATAGGGAAAGACTTTCTATTTAGCCCTGTCTAAGGCATGCCTCTCTGAGACACAATTTTCTCTTCCAAAATTGATTTTTTTTTCCCTCAAGTGTTTGAGTGTAGGAATATCTATCCCCTTCATGGGAAACCTCACACCAGATCACAGGTGTGTGTGATCCAGCCCCGTGGTTCTAACTAGACCGTAACGTAAAAGTCCTGGTTAAATCCAATCTTATATTACACTGTGTATGTTAATCAGAGCTCAGGCTAGGTGGGGCTTGCCAAGCTCAGTGTAGTTCTTTTTCAGGCTCTTCTCATTAAGGGTAAAAAGTATCTTAAATTACAGTAAATCATTTTGGACATACATTCTACAGTAGTTCACGCATTTAGATGTCTTTAAAGTAAATACAGGGTAGTAAAGGAAAGTGGTTCTCAAAATGTAGTCCTGAGACTAGCAGCATCAGTGTCACCTGGGACCTGAAAGGAATGCAAATTCTCAGGCCCCACTGATGATCTAGTGAATCAAAAAAATAAGATTTTTTTGGCGGGTGGTCCATCAATAAAGAATCACGTAGATGATTCTGATTCATGCTTAATTTGAGACCCACTTGTGTAGAACAATGAGCAATAGTGGACTACAGTGAACTAGAGAGCGCACCTCCTAAAGCATTCAAATCTAAGGGCAAACAACTGAGCCAATGAAACAAAACCAAAGCACCACATGAGGGCAAAAGTTAACCTGTAGGCTACCAGCGTATGTCCACTGATTTAAAGGGACCCCCTTGAATTTCTAGAATGCCTCAGATTTTATTTCATGACATTTGAACCCTGTCCAGAAAAAAAGTTCTCTGTGGTTATCTACCTTGCTGCACTCAAGTATATGCCCTCTAAACAGCACAGTCTTAACCATTCACATCGTTTGGAGTCAATGGAGTCTCCTTATAAAATAAGAACGTAGACCATGGGGACAGATTTCATGGCATAGCGTGATCCGTCTCAATTGCGTTTCTTATTGAATTGCAAACCTGTAAAGCTCATAAAATCTTGCTGAATATCTAATCCAACCTATTCATTTTATAGGTTAAAAAAAAAAAAAAGTTGAGGTTGACAGTAGAGGGAGGATGCACAATGTGCTCAAGATCAAAGAGTAATAGATGTAGTAGTGGTTATGTTGTAGAAACGGTTATGAGAGAGAACTAAATGTATGTATGCCACATAATAAAAAACCTGTATCTCTTATGAAATTAATGTGAGAATTTATAAATTGTGAATATATAACATGTAGGAAATAAACATTTTCAATAAGAATGCATCTATGAAATATAATCAAGGACAGTGTAGAAATAATTCTGTATGCACTTCATGAAGGAGTGGTATGTACCACGAATTCTTTGAGTATTCCTATAATGATTAATATTTTTGAATATGGTCAGAATGCAGCATAACAAAATAAATCAGTTTTATTTGCTCTAATTCTTTTATCTGTGGATCATGGGTTACAGTGCCATATATACATGGAGTTCCCTTCACTAAATGAAAGATTTATAAGAGAAGGTTCTTGTTTGCCAAGTTCTTGCTGTATCTTACTTTCTAGAGTCCCTGGAACACTGTCAGTTCTCTATAAATATTTGTTGGATAAATGAAAGTGAAGACACTTTATTTAGTCTTGCCTACTCACATCCCTGTTTCTGAAATTATGTTTCCATAGCTCTGTCTGTGTGTACAGTCGTGTCTTTAATTCCACCCTTTCCACCATGACTGATGGAATGCATAGCTGATGTGACCAGGGATACATTTGTCCAATTACTCTCTTTCCTTGGATTATTGAATTGTGACATGGAGACTTTATGGTGCTGTGTTTGCACTTGAACTGGATGATCACGTAGATTGGCTATTTTCTGTGAAATTTTCATTGGTCAAGCAATGATTAACTCCTATTATCTCTTAGGTAACAATACTGCAGTGAACAAAACATGCCCTTATACTTAACATTTTAGAGGAATGTATAGATTACTAAAAATTATTATATGAATAATTTTAAGAAATTGATGTTATACAGAAAAATAAAGCAGATTAAGATCTCTTCAAAATATGTAAAATACTTAGGAAGAGTGAGGGAAGAATGAACCTGAAACCTATAAAGAAGACCAAATGATATTTGGCATGGATTGAATTGTGTCCCCCCAAAATATGGTCAACTTGGTTAGG
>NW_004444443.1:50626-52228 GCF_000243295.1 Trichechus manatus latirostris | reverse complement strand
TAAATTTATGGAGAGGTGAATTTGGCTTCTTATTCTTATTCCCCTCCTCTCTAACCTACTAATCCATGTTGCAGGATTGGCATCAGACTTGCCTTCTTTTCAGGAAGTGCTCTGATATGCACCACAGTACCCCACTGAAAGGAGAGCACTGAGGGCTGTGATAACATAGGAGAGCATCTAGTCCACATGTTTGGCATATTAGCTGCTTTAGACATTTGCTGAATGAACTACTAAAACTTTAATGAGCTTAAAAATGGTGATTGGGAGTGTCTTGAATCCTTAATTTGCTCTTTGTTTATGTGGCTTTGAGCCTCTTCTTGGTGAGTCTGGATTTTTATTTCTGTGTGATGTAAAGTGTGATTTAAATGAATTCAATAGACCTGTTCAGTATCCAAAAACAATTTATCAATTCACTTGCACAGTGGAAATTTCTATTTCCTTCCTGAGTTGTTTTATCTGGGTTGTGAGGTAATTTGGGTGAAAATTGTGAACATTAAAAGAGTTAAGGACACCTTGGTGCCACTAGTGTTGGCCATAAACTTCCTTCAAGTTTTGTGATCAGTGTAAGTCTGAGAGGGGATTGGCATCCAGAACTTCCCTAACTGATTTGTAATGGGTGGCCAGAAATAAATCACATCACTTGATTGTACGGGATTCAAGTAAGAAAGGAACTTAATTGGGTCAATGATATTGGTCTGGATTGTTGGAGCATAACCCTCCTAAGAATTAGAGACTATTACCTACATGAATTTATCAGAAGAAGTCTTGGTTGTAGAAAGAGAAAACAAGCTCAATAAGTAAATAAAAGCTTAATAATTTTGTATTAATTTCTCATAGCATGTGAATTTGAAAATTTGACTTAAAACTCTATCTGTGGAAAAATTAAAAAAAAACAAAAACAAAAAACAACTAGTGGAGTTTGGGAGGAACACGATCATGATTCCAGGAGTGTGGGAGACACATGCTAGTGTATCTTCAGATAGTAACAGGAAGGAGAGACATGAGTCTTTGGGTTTGTGAGGTCATAGAAGAAGCTGAAATAAGATTGGAGGGGAATATTCAAGATTCTACATCTTCCTCTTAAAAATGTATTCAAGTTTCTGAGACATCTTAAAGATGTTTTTGTCATATAGTACCATTAATAAGCAAAATAAATGACATTTATAAATATTTTTATATGCTATCCATCCTGATAAACTGCAGTAATTTAACTGTCTGTTTTGCTAAACTGTTAATCTGTTGTAGTTTGTCTTGGGTTCTGTTAATGTGGTGTGAAGATCCAGACAGCATTCTGTTCTTTTGTTTGCAGGGTCTCTTAACTCTGTGGCTCCCCTGGTAGTAATTCATTTTTTATTAAAAGGTAACAGAGTTACAAGTGAGAAACATTTATTTAATTTGTTTAGATTTATAAAACCATGCCCATTCCCTAGGCCTTTGGGGGCATGAACTAGGTAAGAACATACAGTGTAATCTATTATTTTCTCAACTCCAGTTATGTGGCAAGGCATAGTTTAAATGTCAGTGAGGAAATCTCTGATTGCTCTCCTTGGAACAGTGATTTCTTGGATAATGTTCGGTTAAATTTAATAAACTGACATTTTA